>NC_046978.1:328544-469939 GCF_009769545.1 Cyclopterus lumpus
ACACAAACACACACGCATACGCATACACGCACACGCACGGTGAGGGGAAGTCTCCTCATGCATACTGTATTTTTACAGACATACCACATACCAGCCGACACACACACACACACACACGTACACACACACATGTACACAGTGGGATACACTCTTCCTCTTTTGAATGAGTGATGAGGAAATGTGCTGCTGAATTATTCAGTAGAGCCGAAGAGAGAAAGTTGCAGAAACTAAACAAGGTTCTGGGCCCAGAAAGAAGCCGTGACTCCGCAGGGCGAGAGACCGTGAGGTGTGAGGACCGTGTCGATGACAGCTTCCAACACAAGTTAGGATTAGATTGGTGATGCTAAAAATGTGTGCTGACATGTGTTTCTCATGTCAGTAAAATAGTTTGTCTGGTTCTGGTGTCTGAGTGAAAGCAGGATATACAAAAAATAAAAAATAAAAATCAGATTTACTCATCTAGACCATCTTTTTTACGACAAACTAGCTAAAAGACGAGTAAATGTTTCCATTGCAAACTATATACAAGCCGGTTGGAACTTTTTATAACATGTCATTAGGACACTGCTTTGGAAGAGTATTAGGACCAGGCATAAGGAACAAAAAAAAGATAATACAAATATTTTGTATTGGATTTTGCATTTTGAGAATCAATTTGAAATGTCAAAGACCAAGTTAAAATGTTAAGAATAAAGAAAAAAAATGTTGAGTATAAAGACAAAATGTTGAAAATGTCAAACTTTTGAGAATAAATCAAACTGAGTGTTCGCACATACGTATACTAAAATGTATTTTGACTTAAAAACATTTTCCTATTTTTCCCTCTATGCCTGGCCATAACATGACAAAATGGTAAAATATTATTGTTTCCACTTTAAAACTTGGGACTGTTTATTCAAACCTCATTTTGTTGGCTTATATTCCCACATCCATTTAAGGTTTTGAGTGTGGTAATTTCCAGGAAAACACTAAAGTGATCAAAACTTTTCAAGAACACATTTCTCGTGCTGCCACTAGAGGCTGCCACATATAAAGTTGGCTATGTTGACAAAAAGGAACAAAGAGATGGTTTTATTTATTTGTATCCCCCACTGCCTGTGAAAATACTCTTGAACCAATTTAATACAATTCCACTCCAGTGAGTTCAACCAGTACAACCAGTGCAACCAGTCTATTGGCCTCCTACCTCGTGACAGTCCTGAAGAAACCTCTGAAGTTCCCACTGGTCGTTCAGTTTTTCCAGCCACTGCTGGGCCAGCTCTCGGTTCTGGTTTCCCCTGAAGGAAGGAGGGAGACGGGAAATTCAGTTTCAAGGATGATAAAAAACTAAAAGTGGACAAAACTATAACATATCTATCTTTGTTTATCTTTTGACAATCTAAACTCATTGTCTGACCGTCATTCCTACAAGCATTTTAAAAGCTTGGCGATGGAGGAGTAATAACTGTATTTATAGCAGACAGCAAACAAGACCAGTTATCGTTTGAATAAAAAGCAAAAAGCACCTTAATTAACGTAATAATCGTGAAATGTTTTACTACAGAACCAAAATGTAACACTTTGAAAATACTACCGTGCACTGAGCTCATCTACATGGGAGAAAAATGAATGTCCAACAAGATAATTCATGTAAATGAAATCTAAAAACCATATGGTTCTTTACATTGCTATTGTTGTACACACACAAAAAACAACCCCCACCCAACACACACGCGCGCGCACACACACACACCCACACACACACACGCACACACACGCACACTCACTTCAGCTATCACACAGATTTCATGGTTATGCATCAGCTGCGGTGGACTAAACCGATTGTGTTCTTCTCTTCTCTCTGCGCTTTGTTTCATTTACACTTGAGGGTCCGTCTCCTTTCAAATTCAGCTGCTATTATTCTTTTTTCTTTTTTCTTATCGTTGCATTGTGTCCGGACAGCTGCTTGCTTCTTTGTGCTTTAAAACCAGCTGGAGTGTGTGGAGCAGCAGTTAGTGCTCACAGAACTAGCATGAAGAAACCTGACATTTTTGGCATAATTTACTCTTAAATGGAGATTTATTAAAGAAAAGAAAACTATTGAGGGTTGACAAGCTAGCGACTACTTATAGATCTGTATTTCCTTTTTCTTTTAATATATATTCACTAAGACAAGACATCACTGTATACAAAAAGGCTTTTCTCTGATATCCTAAAACTGTAAATGTAATTGTGCTTTAACTCATCATTTCGACATGCTCACACTCAGGAAACGTCCTCTATAAGTTCTAACATATATAGTTATATATCACATAGTTATAACTGAATTGTAACTGTGAGAATTCAACATTTTGAAGCTCTTTTGATAGCTTTCAGTGCTTCATAATGAAATAAAAACGTGACGCGTTCTGAAGGATCTTTGGCCCTAAATCCATCTGATCCAAGTGGACTGCTTCGTAAACCTGTTGGTGTTGGCCTGTGGTACCTGTTGGCAAGGGTGTCGATGCGTTCCTTGATGCGGTCGGAGTAGATGTTGCTCTGGCTGATCAGACTCTCTCCAGCCTCGATCACAGCTTTGATCCTGTGCAGGTTCAGCTCCATGGTGGTGGTGAAGTCCTTGTGTTTCTTTATGGCGGCCTCCACCGTTTCCACCGTGGTGGGCAGCTCCACGTGAGCGAGGGCCGACTCCTGGAAAGTGGAGAGGGTAACAGTGAGGCAGTTTCCTGGTTTAAGAGCTGATCAAGTGAAGTCGGGGGATACGAGGAAAAGTAAAGCCTCAATAAAATACAACAAATATCTAAAGAGCAGAGAACAGATGAGTGCTTCTGGAAAAGCATATGAGCAACAATCAGTTTTACTCTTTACATTGTTGATGAGTTAAACAAAAGTAAAAAACATTGTCAACTAATTTGATAATCCATTAATCAGTCACAGTCGAAATGAAACATCGAATCATTCCATTCAGGCTATGGGGGGTGCTGAATGTCGGATTATACATAGAATTGCTTGGTGCCTCCCTATAAATCATGATATGTATCCTATGTTGGTTTAAATATCAGTCTATTGATAATGCTGTTCATCAAAATTCTAAAAATAACTTATGTGCTTTCAATCAATCTCCTTAGTGCGAGTGAATAAATCAACATGTAGGCACAAATCTCAGGCTAAACATCATAAAGGCCCAATAACAACAACATAAGACTGCGGTTTCAAAATCAAAGAGAATGTAGAATAAGACCGCAGCACTAATCCTATAAATGTAGTGCCACACTCTAAACACACAAAAACAACGCTGTCCATTACTGTGATTATTATGTCACAGACAGGGATCAATGAGCCAATCTGTTGACTATAGGCAAGACTTGACCAATCGGATTTGACAATGTAAACTCAGCAACATTTTTATGATTTTTCTTTTAATTTATGTGAAATTGTGTGGTTTTCACAATTGTCTGTCATATATCAGAGTAAATGGTGAACTAATTAGTTTACTAAATAATTGTTTTGAAAAACGAACAATATCATTACAGATGTATGTGGCCTCAGAGCAGAGAAATTGAACTGAAAGTGAGGAAAAAACAGAGGCAGATAGAGATCTACGTCTTTGATACTTATTAAAGAAATGCCGCTCTCCCGAATCAAACCCCCAGGCTAATGAGGAGACACACACACACAGAGGGTTGGCAAGGTAACGAGTCGCACACATGTGGAGAGACACACACACACACACACACACGGATAGCTCTGTCTGTGATATTTAAGATTAGAAAAAATTCTGATAATTTGATATCTGATACCGATACCTGAATTTGTATATCGTCTGACACAACTGTGTGTGTGTTTGTGTATATATATATACATACACACACACACACACACACACTGTACTACTAACCTTGTATGGATGTGATGTGATTGCTGTCATTGTTGTATGGCCTAGCTCTCAGGTCCATTGTCAAACATGGACAAGAACATACAGAGAATGAATACCAAAGGGATTTCTCTTATCGTCTAGTTAGACATTTTGCAAACGTTACACACAGCGATCAGGCAGGATGTACGGATCAGGTTGTGACAGAATTGTGTTGTTGTTGGTCCTGATAAACAATATGATAACGTGATATCGGATTGGTGCATAGACACGCATACTCGCTGATACCCGATCCAGCATTTTAGTTTTATTTTAGAGGTATTTACGATACTGGTATCGTTATGGGAACAACTCCTGAAGAAACCAACATCAACGCCCATAATCCTGAGATTAAACACAAGCGAAACGTCACCTCATGTAAAAACAGCAACATAAAAGCACATCATACATCATATTCGCTAGAAGCTTTGCTAATCTGTTAATAACGTACATAGCCAGTTATCATGCAGAACGATGGATGATTTCAGAACAATCCATCCAAAGGTGTTCTGAAACAGAGACCAACGACCTAAAACAGCAGAAAAAGAGCTGTCCGGAGAGACGCTCCTCATAAACTCCCACCACCTGCTCGGCGTTTGCCAGTCTCACCTGGTTGTTGAGGAAGGATTCTGCCTGTTTGACATCTCGCAGGAAGAGGTGGAAGATGTGAGCCTGGACTAGAACCTCCCTCCGGCTCTCCCACATCTCCAGGAGTTTGTTCCAGCCGACATCGAGCTTTTGGAGCCACTGCTGTAGGGCGGCCTGAGGGAGGGGAGCCTCCTCGGACTCGAGCAGATCGTTCATGGCCTGCAGGCGCTCGTAATCCTCCTCGTACCTGCACGGAAAACAACAGAGAATAGAAGATATGGAAGATATGTAAAAAAAGAAAATCAAGAATGAGTCTCTGATTGTCCTCAGCGACCCACCGTCCAATCTCCTCCTTCAGGGCTGCGTGTTTGTTGATGAGTTTCTCAGCCTCTTCCAGGTCGTTGGGAAGCAGGTCTGAGGCGGCGGCCGTCTGCGTCTGGACCAACCAGGTGAGGAAAGAGTCCAGGTCCTGACAGTTGGGGAAAGGAACATGATCTACACTGAATCAATTATTTTCTTGGTCTACAGTACAAACGTTTGAGTAAATCGGTTGAAATACTTCATCGCATTATCACCATACGAAGGGTCATCCAGAAAATCCATCCAAGCCCATTCCATCCCATCCATCTGTCCATCCCACCATCCCTCCAAATTCATCCAATCCATCCCATCCATCCATTGCAACGCTCGACCCATGAGGCTGAAATTTGCCGTCAAAGTCAAATATTTGTGGTTGTGTTTGTGACACATGTACTTATTTTGCTCAATAGCACAACATGAACAAAGCTTTATTTGTCTGCGTGGATTAGTGATCAATACCAGTGATGAAATTATTCCCTGGAACAAGTGATGAGATGGTTTTTTTTTTGCCTCGTAACAATAACTAACTCAAGGCAACAACGTGATTTCACATTGTTGAGCACATTTGTTTTAAAATAATTCGACTTAATTGGTGAAGTCAGTCACATAGCAGTATCAGAGGGGTGGAGTAAGATGGCGAGTCAGTCTCTATTCAGACGCTCAGAGTGAGATTCCTCTCTGAGTACCTGTATGAAGCTCTGCAGTCTGCTTGCTACCATCAGTGAGTCCTCGCAGCCCTGCAGGGTGCGTTTCAGCTCCTCCCACTCCAAGCTGATGCCGTCGAACGGCACGAGAACCTCCATGGCCCGACCTGGGTGGGCGGTGGCCATGTGCTCCGCCTCCTCCTACATCACCAGACAGACGGCGTTGTAGTGATGGTAGTCTTGTATGCTGCATAATGCAACCTGCCTATCGAATCTTACTAACCTCCACATTATTTTCTCACTGATTTATTAGAATAAATGCCCACTATGCCCACTATGCTTTACTGATGCATTCTATATTTTCCTGTAGCACCAACAGTGTTTTGTTTGTAATAAATACAACTAAAACAAAGGTTACAAGGTTAACATTAACAGTGATAGCCATCATGGTGAACAAGAATAGAAAAAAGAGCAGTTTTTCTAATGTAAATGATCAAAACTGATTTTTATTTATATTGAAAAACCCCAGTGGCAACCTTAAAGGAATATCTTCCTTTACCGTTCATATACTCAATGTATTTTCCCCCATAATTCCCTACCTGTAGATGCAGCAGTTTGGGCTCCAGAACAGACAGGGCTCCCTCCATGGTGGAGAGGCGTCTCTGCAGAGCCAGGACTCCTCCCAGGTCGCTGCCTACGTACTGAGTGGCGTCGATGGCTTTTCTCTTGTCCTGGATCTGGGACTTGATCTCGGCACATTGCAGCAGGTAGTTCTGCAGGCGTAGCATGGAGTCCAGCTGATCTTTCTTCTGTTCCACCAGCTCCACAATGCTGTTCCACCTGGTACGATGTGACGGACAAGGACAGAGTAAGAATGTGGTACTGTGAGAGAGTATCGACAGAAATGTATCGACAGAAGGTTGTTTCTTTTCATTGCACATTCCTTCAAAGTAGCTGTAATTAAACCTCTCCTGAAAAAGCCCACTCTTAATCCAGAGGTCTTGGCTAACTACAGACCAATCTCTAACCTTCCCTTCCTCTCTAAGATCCTTGAGAAAGTAGTCGCAAATCAGTTGTGCGACTTCCTACATCAGAATAGTTTATTTGAGGAGTTTCAGTCAGGATTTAGAAAACACCACAGCACTGGTGAAAATTACAAATGACCTCCTAATTGCATCAGATAAAGGACTCATCTCCGTACTGGTATTATTAGACCTTAGTGCTGCGTTCGACACCATTGATCATGACATCCTATTACAGAGACTGGATCAGTCGATTGGCATTTCAGGTACCGCACTAAGTTGGTTTAAATCCTATTTATCAGATTGATCTCAATTTGTATTTGTAAACGATGAAGCCTCAATGACCACCAACGTTAATCACGGAGTTCCACAAGGTTCTGTGCTTGGACCAATTTTATTTACCTTATATATGCTTCCTTTGGGCAATATTATCAGGAAACACTGCATAAACTTTCCTTGCTATGCAGACGATACTCAATTATATTTATCGATCAAACCAGAGGAGACCAACCAGCTCGCTAAAATTCAAGAATGTCTTAAAGACATAAAAACATGGATGACCTGCAACTTCCTGATGTTAAACTTAGACAAAACTGAATTATTTTACTGGGCCCTGAACACCTCAGAGATCAATTATCTGGTGATGTGGTTTCTGTAGATGGCATTGCCCTGGCATCCAACACCACTGTAAAGAATCTCGGCGTTATCTTTGACCGAGACTTGTCCTTTAACTCCCATGTTAAGCAAATCTCAAGGCCTGCATTCTTTCATCTACGTAACATTTCAAAAATCGGGCACATCTTGTCTCAAAAAGATGCAGAAAAGCTGGTTCACGCGTTTGTTACTTCCAGATTAGATTACTGCAACTCCTTATCAGGCTGCTCTAATAAGTCTCTTAAATCCCTCCAGTTGATCCAGAATGCTGCAGCTCGTGTACTCACAAAAACTAAGAAAAGAGATCACATTACTCCTGTATTAGCTGCTCTGCACTGGCTCCCTGTAAAATCAAGAATCACATTTAAAATTCTTCTCCTCACCTACAAAGCCTTAATTGGTGATGCACCATCATATCTTAAGGAGCTTGTAGTACCATATTGCCCCACTAGAGAGCTGCGCTCACTAAATGCGGGGCTACTTGTGGTTCCTACAGTCCTAAAAAGTAGGATGGGAGCAAGAGCCTTCAGTTATCAAGCTCCTCTTTTATGGAACCAGCTTCCACTTTCAGTCCGGGAGGCAGACACAGTCACCTCATTCAAGAATAGACTTAAGACTTTCCTGTTTGATAGTGCTTATAGTTAGGGCTGAATCAGGTTTGCCCTGGTCCAGCCCCTTGATATGCTGCTATAGGCTTATAGGCTGCTGGGGGATGTTTTAGGATACACTGAGCTCCTATCTCCTCTTCTCTCTCTCCTTGTGGATGAATTTACATCTCTCCATTGCACCTTATTAACTCTGCTTCCTCCCCGGAGTCTTTGTGACTTCACGTCTCATAGGGTCCATTGGACCTCCTTCTGTTTCATGGATTGGAGTTCCATTCATACATTGTCATATTCATGTAATGTGTTTATGTAACTTTGTAAATGCTGTTCATTCTGTACACATGACATCTATTGCTTCTGTCCATCCAGGGAGAGGGATCCTCCTCTGTTGCTCTCCTGAAGGTTTCTTCCCTTTTTTCCCTGTCAAAGGTTATTTTTGGGGAGTTTTTCCTGATCTGATGTGAGGTCCTGGGACAGGGATGTCGTATGTGTACAGATTGTAAAGCCCTCTGAGGCAAATTTGTAATTTGTGATATTGGGCTATACAAAATAAACTGAATTGAAATTGAATTGAATTGAATAGAAGGTTGTTTCTTTTCATTGCAAAAGAGATTTGTTCAATAAAAATATTTTCAGAACAGAGAGCCAGTTTGGATCATTTAAGTCCTCCAAACCCCAAAATCCGCCGACGGAATTGAAAAGCATGTTTACTTCAAACAACCGGCAAAACTACACAATTTCACAGCCAGCTGGAAAAAGCAGCTTTATCATCACATTTCTGTCACGGCTCGGCCGTGACTCGTGTCCTTTTCTGTTTTTTCCTTGTTTGTCCCCTGTTACGGGTGTGTGTGTCTCGTGAGCGTGGCTTCCAGCAACTGGCAATCATCTCCACACCTGCACCTCATCTCAGGCACCTGTCTTCAATCACATCATCAAGTCCTCCCTGTTAAAACACCCTGGCTTCCCTCCCTCTAGTTGCCAGATTATTGTACCATTTCCAGTGGTACTTCGACTCTCGGCTTCACTAGACGTATTTTGCATTTTGTTTGTGATTTCCTGCTAACCCCTGTGCCCAGGAATCCCGTACTTGCACTTCCGCTCAACCACCGCCGCTCACGCGACCTCGCCACTCCATCTGCGCTCTTCCCTACCATCTCATCAGTTTTGTCAAATAAACCGTTTACCTCCACCCAACCTTGCCTCCTGTGTCTGCGCTTGGGTCCAGCCAAACCGAACCCCCACAGAATAATCTGGCCACAACATGGACCCAGCGGGCGCGGATCCCCGTGGCCAGGCGCTAGCCTCCCATGGCATCGTGCTTGGTCGTCACAACCTCCAAGAAGTATGGGCCGAGTTACGGAATCCCAACTCCAATGTGGCTCACCTCACTGCCCGAATGGACCAAGGCGACGCTCGCCTCGCTGCCCTTTCTGCCACGGAGCCACGGCGTGTCTTCTGCTACCCCACTAGCGCCACTTCCGGCGCCTGCCGCTCCAGCCCCGCTTGCCCGGGAGCCCTACATCCCAACCCGGAACGCTAATCCGGAGACCTGGGAGCTTGTGGACGATTCCTCCTGCAATGCTCCCTGGTGTTCCAATAGCAACCAGTCACCTACGCCCCAGATGAGTCACGCATAGGTTTTATTATGGGGTTACTTACAGGCAAGGCTTCTCAGTGGGAAACAGCTCTGTGGGAGAGGGGGTCTCCTATTTGTACTTCCTACCCGGTTTTTATAGCGGAGCTTAGGAGAACTTTTGACCATCCAATTCAGAGTAAAGAGGCCTACAGCAGGCTCCTCTCCCTTCATCAGGGTTCCGGCTCCGTCGCAGCGTATGCAGTGGAGTTTCGGATTCTAGCTGCAGAGAGTGGGAGTCCTGATGAGCCAGACTTCCACCTCTTCTACAATTCCCCATTCCTGCATGCAGATTGGCGCTTCCCTTATATGGGAGGGGAGGTCCATCCCACTCCAGGCCTTGGTGGATTCTGGGGCGGATGCAAACTTTATGGACGCCACCTTCGTGGCCCAAGCTGGGATATCCACCAAAGCCATCCCTGTCCCAAGGGAGGTCTATGCACTGGATGGACAACTCCTGGCCCACATCACTCACCACACCAGTCCTTTGAGCCTTCACCTATCGGGTAACCACCACAAAGCTAGTTGGAGCATCTTTTGCCACTCTCACTATCTCCAGTCGGCCCCAGCTCCCACTGAATCTGCTGGCACTCCCACTATCGAGGTCCTGGACCTTACATTAGTCCCTACCACTTACCATGAACTAGGGGAGGTGTTCAGCAAGCAGCGTGCCCAAACACTGCCCCCACATAGACCGTATGACTGCGCCATAAACCTGCTCCCAGGCGCCCCCTTACCCTCTAGCCATGTCTTTAACGTCATGCCTTTTGGCCTCACCAATGCCCCTGCAGTTTTCCAAACCTTAATCAATGATGTCCTCAGTGACATGCTCAACTGTTTCATCTTTGTATACCTGAATGATATCCTCATCTTCTCCCGGAACATGGAGGAACACACCCAACACGTCAGGCTTGTGTTGCGCCGGCTATTGGAGAACAAGCTTTTCGCCAAGGCTGAGAAATGTGAGTTCCATGTGACCACCGTCCAATTCCTTGGCTTCGTCATTCAGCAGGGTCAGGTGAAGGCAGATCCAGCAAAGATTCAGGCAGTGGTGGAGTGGCCCACGCCCACCAATCGCAAACAGCTACAGCGGTTCCTTGGGTTTGCTAATTTCTACACAAGGTTCATCCGAGACTACAGCAAAGTAGCTGTTGCCCTCACGCAACTCACGTCCACTGTCGTCTCATTTTCTTGGACTCCGGAAGCAGACTCTGCTTTTGCCACCCTGAAGAGGCCATTCACTTCTGCCCCGGTGTTAATTCACCCAGATCCCTTTCTACAGTTTGTGGATGCCTCTGATTCGGGGGTCGGGGCTGTCCTCTCTCAGCGGGCCCTTCAGGATCAGAAGCTACACCCATGTGCCTTCTTTTCCCGGCGTCTTTCACCTGTGCAGTGCAACTACGATGTAGGTAACCGGGAGCCATTGGCTGTGGTTCTGGGAGTGGAGGCACTGGTTGGAGGGAGGAGAGCAACCGTTCATAGTTTGGACCGACCACAAGAACCTCTCTTACCTTTGCTCCGCCAAGAGGTTAAACTCCCGCCAGGCTTGATGGGCTTTGTTCCTGGGTAAGTTCAATTTCACCCTCACCTACCGCCCTGGTTCACGTAATACCAAACCCGATGCCCTTTCCCGTCAGTCTACACGGAGAAGCCCACCCCCGAGCCTGAGACCATCCTCTCTCCCTCCCGTGTGGTGGTTGCGGTCACATGGGGAGTTGCGTCTCTCATCCGGACCCAGACAACGGTCCCCCAAACCGTCTGTTTGTGCCTGACACCGTCCGATCACAAGTCTTACAATAGGGGCATTCCTCCAGGTTGGCCTGCCACCCTGAGTTCCACCGCACCCTCACTTTCGTAAGACAGCGGTTTATGGTAGCCATCCATGTCCCAAGACACCCGGGCCTTCGTTTCAGCCTGCTCAGTCTGTGCCCGCAGCAAGGCTTCCCACCAGCCCCCGGCAGGACAGTTGCACCCTTTGCCTATTCCCCGCCGCCCCTGGTCCCACATAGCAGCGGACTTCGTCACTGGTCTACCCCCTTTGGAAGGAAACCACCATACCGTTTTTCCAAGGCGGTCCACTTCATTCCCCTCCCCAAGTTGCCGTCAGCCACCGAAACTGCTAACCTCCTGGTCCTCCATGTCTTCCGACTCCACGGCATCCCCAGGACATTGTGTCAGATCGAGGACCTCAGTTTTCTTCTCAGGTCTGGAAAGCCTTCTGTCAAGCCCTACGTACCACTGCCAGTCTCTCTTCAGGATATCATCCCCAGACGGAACGGGCAAACCAGGATTTGGAGATTTGCTTGGCCGACCGGCGCCGAATCCCTGCACCCACCTATCGCCCTGGTCAGAAAGTGTGGCTCTCTTCACGGGACTTGCCCCTTCAAATCGAGTCCCGCAAACTGGGACCCTGCTTCATTGGACCCTATGAGGTGGATAAGATCATCAATCCCTCTGCGGTCCGGCTCAAACTCCTGTCCGCATTAAGAGTGCACCCAACCTGCGCTTGGGTCCAGCCAAACCGAACCCTCACAATTTCCATGTTTCCAAAGTTTGAATAATGTGTTTTTTTTATCAAAGAACGTGGCAAAGAATCAGTGAAGCTTCAACTGAACTGCAAGCTGCTGAACACAGAGCTGAGAAGAGAGGACAGGAGACGCTGTAAATATGTTGTTGTATTGTACAAAAGATGTTTCTACTCATTTTCCAAAGATGTAAAATGGACTAGTCTTCCTACCACTCAAAGCGCTTGAACACTACACATCATCATTCACACCCAGTCATACACTGATGGCAGGGAAGGTGCCACCTCCCAATCAGGTCTCTACCTAACCATCCAGACCCAAGGACACATCGACACAGATTAGCGTAGCAGGGGGATCGACCCGCCGATCCTCTGATCGAAAGTCGACCCCACTCTTTCACTGAGCCACAGTCACCCCAGAGGTGCAGGACTTGTATACTGCAGTGAAAATGAGGCCACGAGATGAAAATGTGACAGAACGACCCAAACCTGCTTTGTGATCAGAGGTTGAAGGCAGGATTTATTTTCTTCCACTAATAAGGTTTGAAAAAAGATGAACTGAAAGACCACCAGGCTATCATTCCAGCTCTCTATTGTTCCCAGAAAGAAATGTGATTGATTGACCAGTCGTACCTCTTTTATTGTTGGATCTGGTGTCTGTATGAAAGCTCATGAATCTTGACCTCGATAAGAGCCATGCTGCATAACCGGTAAAAGACACGCTGACCAGATATGACCTAGTATAATTTTCCGAGAGACAGTTAATTTGGTTTGCTCTCTGGCTGGGCCCTGTCTGCTCACCATATCGTCATACAAGATGTTCTCCTGATTATGCTGCAGACCAGCAGGTCTCAGTAAACAACCTATTCGGCCAAGACACGCACACACATGCAGAGAAGTACGCACACACACATGCAGAGATCCCCGTGACTGTAATGAGGTAATGGCAGACGCTCTGTCTGTCATTACATTGCTCTGCGGGCGGGCAGGAAGACAGCTCGGTGACACAGACCTCAGAGCTGCTGAAGTCACCTGAACATGCAATGCGTTGCTGCTGATTGTTGCTGTGTGTGTGTGTGTGTGTGTGTGTGTGTGACAGGGATCGCTGCTTGTATGTGTGTATACAGGTAAGCTTACCCAAATACACACAGAATGATTTTTGTATTTTTATTTATATACGAATTAAAGGATAAACATGAATGCATGCTTAAGACAAGATACTAATTATAAAAACATTTAATTGTAATAATACTGTAGAAAGATGCACCAAATTAGAAAAACTGTATATATTTATGGCTCCAACCTGCATGGATCCGTCATTTCCTTCATCTGAAATGTTGCTAACTGCTGTTGGCTTTGTAACTCTGTTTGAACGTTTAATATTTTCAACCAAAAAAATAGCAGCAGCCGATCCTATATCAGAAATCAATTTGAAAGGTAGGAAATGTAAAGACGATAGACTGAGCTACATAACTACAGTATGTCATTTACAGGGTGAACATATTCAACTAATGGGAAACAAACTTGTGTTTCATTGCGCATTTACACACAATAACCCCAATAATGTGAACATTGTTCATGTGTAAGCACAGCAAACACACTGAAGCTGAAGCAGAATTTGAATGACTAATACCAGGAAGTCAACGATGAGATCTGTGTTATTTTTTCCCTTCTTTTGCTCTCGGCTGGCCTTGTCTTGACTGAGGCAGCCGGCACAGATGGTTCACCCCGAGACAAGCGCCATGGGCCAAGGTCACACGACTGGTAGACACCCGGCAGCCATGCTGGCAGACGTAACCGTGGTCAGTGAATGTGAATGACGGACTAAAAAGCCACTCCGACCTGGCTGGATGTCAGCATAAATAAGGGCGCGAGGGAGCGAGAGAAGTAATCCTATTTTACATGAATTTTACTGAATAAGGAATCCGAAATTTCTCTCCCTCTCTTTTCTTGTCAGTCTGCCTCCCTTTCCTCCTACCTACTCCTCCCCCTTACCGGGAGTCAATAGGACAGTCATACAAGAGGGGCTGCTCTCCACATACCGTACAGTATGGATACAAACATTATGAAATACATTTCTGGATACAAGTTTGGAAGACATTAAATGACTGAAACTTGTCCTTTGTCATAACCCTTCTTCTCTTGAAGTGTTTCAGTTTATTTACATAGCATTTAATATGAGAGCTATATTAACAATGTGCTTCAAATAAAAAAACAAAAAATAGGCAAATATGTGAAAAGACATGGTATGAATATTTTACGTATATGAAAACAAATAAGATACAAATATACAAAATAAGACAGCATTACAATAAAAAAAGGGGATCTGATAAGATGTTATTTAAGATATTATTATTATTATTAAAAAGGGAATAGCTTTAATAACATTAATGATTAAAATGAAAGTTTAAGCCGCTAACCACACACTTTAACAAAGGGAATAATATTTTTGGTCCGCTTTCAAAAGAAGATACTGTCTATTTTTTCCTCTTCTTTTCTGGGGATTACACTAAACGGGTCACAATTCACAAATAAAGAGTTTTTAAAAAGGGAAGGAGCTAAGCCATTTAATATAATGTCATTAAAAAAGTATTTTCAATCAATTATTTGTTTTACTGGTAGCCTGTGACGACAAGTTCAAACCAGTTGTTTTTGTTAATACTCTGGCTGCAGCATTCTGAATAAGCTAGAGTGTATTTAACACCTGCTATGTCGGTCCAGCAAAAAGGGCTATACAGTCATATAGTTTACTGGAAATAAAAAGGCCATCTTGGAAATATTATGTGATTTTGGATCTATCAACAATCACTAGTAGTTACTGGCTCTTGACTGAAATAAAGGTTATTACGGATCTGGTGGCAAAACTCTGCTCTGTACTTCCAAGCAGTGCGCTTTAACATTTGTGTTAGTGAGCATACACAAATTCTGAAGCAATCAATCAAAAATCAATAAATCAAATGTGCTGACAAAAGAAATAAAACAAAATTGGTGGCTGTTGCAGGACTGTGAGCAGTGACCTGCATATCTACCTCATAGACTGTATATAGGAAATGGACGTTGTTGTCTTGGGGAATGACGTTTTGAAGCCTAGAGTTTGGCGTTTTGGCCGTCGCCATCTTGGATTACGGCCTTCGTCTGAATACTTATTTGTAACCAGTGAACCCCACTAGAGAGCTGCGCTCATTAAATGCGGGGCTACTCGTGGTTCCTAGAGTTAAAAAAATTAGGATGGGAGCCAGAGCCTTCAGTTATCAAGCTCCTCTTTTATGGAACCAGCTTCCACTTTCAGTCGAGGAGGCAGACACAGTCACCTCATTCAAGAATAGACTTAAGACTTTCCTCTTTAATAGTGCTTATAGTTAGGGCTGAATCAGGTTTGCCCTGGTCCAGCCCCTTGATATGCTGCTATAGGCTTATAGGCTGCTGGGGGATGTTTTAGGATACACTGAGCTCCTATCTCCTCTTCTCTCTCTACCTTATGGATGAAGTTACATCTCTCCATTGCACCTTATTAACTCTGCTTCCTCCCCGGAGTCTTTGTGACTTCACGTCTCATAGGGTCCATTGGACCTGGAGGTGTCTGATGCCTGGTGAGCCGGCCTCCTGCGTTGGCCCTGCTGATGCGCCCCGCCCCCCCCTCCTCTCTACCTTCTTCTGTTTCATGGATTGGAGTTCCATTCATACATTGTCATATTCATGTAATGTGTTTATGTAACTTTGTAATGCTGTTCATTCTGTACACATGACATCTATTGCTTCTGTCCATCCGGGGAGAGGGATCCTCCTCTGTTGCTCTCCTGAAGGTTTCTTCCCTTTTCCCCTGTGAAAGGTTATTTTTGGGGAGTTTTTCCTCATCCGATGTGAGGTCCTGGGACAGGGATGTCGTATGTGTACAGATTGTAAAGCCCTCTGAGGCAAATTTGTGTTATTGGGCTATACAAAATAAACTGAATTGAATTGAATTGAACGGAAGTGACCATATTTGAACTGTGAAAAAAGTGACGAAGAGTCTTCGTATACGGCTCTAATAGCGATAGCAACCTGTCAATAACAGTAGTCCCGCCCTAAAGCATACCCTGCTTTAGGGTATCTATGTCTGTCTATTTGACTAATTTTTGAGGCGTCGCCCCCTGCTGGTCAGTAGAGAGAATGCATGTTTAAGGGACTTCCGCATTGGCTTCACTCAGAACCAGAGGTTGCATTCTGGCCTACCAACCAGCCTTCCGTGCACTCACTAGATAAGTTTACAGCTTGACAGCTGAGTACTAACAATAGCCATGTTCTTTGTTTACTTTAATTATTTTGGAGCTAGCGATGCTAGCTGCTTTCATTGAAAAAGCTAATTTAATGTTAGGAGAAGAACACATCAGTTTGGTTTCCGTACCTGGAGTTGAGGTGATCCTGACAACCTCTGACCTCTGTCGAGGACGGATGACCTCCATCCAAGAGCTGCTGAACTATCTGGTTAACGTCTAGGATCCTTCCCATCAGGCTGTTCATCTCTTGGTCCAGGCTCTCAAACCTACAACAAAAGGCATCGTGAGATACGACAGGACAAAGATAGTTTTTAATCCAGCTCTTTAATTCAAACAACCCACCTGAGCTTCCATTTGCTGCTACAGCGACCAAACCTTCCACCTCCCCTGCCTCACCTGTGTGCCACCATCTCCACATCCTCCAGTCTCTCTGGGATCTCCATCTTGTCCAGCCACTGCTCCTTCTCGTCAATCCACAGCTCACAGGCGTTGACCTCGCTGAACATGCGGTAGACGGCAAGGGCGTCGTGGAGCCATTGCTGTCTGAGCACCGCCACCTCGGCCACCTCGGTGTAAAGCTGCTCTACCTCTCCCATGCGCACCTGCACCTCCTGCAGAGAGGGGAGAGGACAGAGGACAGGAGAGGGGACAATGAAGGGTAAGAAGAAAAGATTTACAGGGACATACAAAATACTTTACAGGAGAAGTGAAACATCCTTTCCCTGCTCACCTCCTGTTCACGGTACTGCAGAGGCAGCACCACCATGTGTTTGCGCAGAGCCACGACATGCATACGATGTTTATCAACGGCCTCGCTGACCCCCCGGTGCTTCTTCAGAAGAGACTGGGTAGAGTACTCGTCGTGTCCAAAGTCCTCGCTGGAGACCAGGCGGTAGGCATCCTGCAACCACGCCACCAGGTCGTCCGTCTCCGTGGAGAACTGGAAAAAGTTGAGCGCCTCCTGCAGGTGGCCGAGACGCTGCGCGGCCTGGTCCTCCAGCCTCTTCCACTCGCCCTTCACCTCCATGATGCGCTCCTGGATGCCCGCCGTGCCGAAGCTCTTCTCACTCAGGATCTGCTTTCCTCGCTTCATGGTGTTCTGGAGGAGCAGGATAGGATGGAGGAATAACACGAATACTGGTCTTCTAATAAGCAGGTTCTTCAATGCTGTTTTATAACATTGATAAAAAAACTTTAAAACTGCGAACCAGAAAGATTTTTACGAATTAAAATGTACAAAAAAGGGCAGGGGGGATATAACAACTGTATTTGAAAAAATAAATAAAAGTTCAAATGGACAGTTTGGGTGTTTTGAAGTGGCTTTTGAAGGGTTGTATGTCAGTGTATTCCTACAGTAGATGGAGTTTGGAGCACCAGCAGGTGAGCAAAGCAATGTACTGCTGTGGACGGGGGGGGGGGCGTCAAAAGCTATTTTATATCCCTAAAGAGAGATATTTAGAATCTTTGCTTTCTTGATCAGACTCCTTTGACAAAAACAGTAATTTTACCTCAAAGAACACAGGGTTTGCTGGTCTATCGCTGTCTCCATCGCTTTTTTTCTTTTTTCAATGGAGTCTTGGAGAAAGCGTAGACGGATATCATGGCTTCAGCTCCCCTTTTGGAAATGGCGGTGGTGGTAATATTCTAAATATAGCGTACACTTTTTTTATTTAGGTGAACCTTTTTTTAGATGTCTAAAGTACATTTTGCTACTGCGCCCGTCTACTGTCTTGCTCCAGTGCTTCTACTTCTGTTTCTCCAAACTGGGGGTGTATTGACCACTATCTACTGTAGTTAATACACTTACTACGACTAAATACCTTTCACAACCCTACTTCAAAATGTCCAAACCATCCCTGTTTTTTTTTTGGTAGGTGAGCTACAAAAGCAATTTCTAAATGAATAATTTCACTGAAGTACATAAAGGCTCAGAACTGAAACTCCAGTTACTGCAGGTATTCCAGGTGCTCATGCTCACGCACATGCAGAAAGAAGCACATAAAACGCATACACACCTGCAGCAGCGACCGGTGAGCCAGCAGTTCTCCAGCCAGGGTTTTGTGTTTCTGTAGTAACTTCAGCACACTGCTCAGGTCCTTCCCGTTACCCTGAGCTCCCAGGATGGCGCTCTTCTCCCTGATCCAGGCCTCCGACTCCTCCAGATCCTAACAGGGGAACAGAGATTTAAATTTCAAAAAGGAATATATACTAAATAAAATGTATATAATCAGTGAAAACATCTAATGGAAGAGTGGAAAAAGAAAAAACACTGTTGAAAGAACTGAGAAGGAAAAACCATGTGAAGGAACAGTACTCCCTGTAATGCCTGAAGTCCATCTAACACTGATCCCAGTCTGTTTCCGAGAGCCTCACAAAAAGGCAGAAGGGGATCTCGCCAAATGAATCAGTAATGTGATGTAATTAGTGATTCAACCGTGTGAACCAATGACTCTCTGGACAAAGAAATCTGCTATTCTCATTATATGCTCATTACTTTCATAGATCGCTCTAGAAGCTTACTCACTAACATTAATAACTCGTTCATCACTTCTGTGTAAGTGACGAACAGCTTGTTCAGCAGATAGACACACATTCCCAGTCCGACACATGACTGTTGAATGAAAGAAATGGTGTTGGAACTTAGATTGCATCTGAGTGTTCTGGCTGGGCCAGAAAGGGACAGCTTACTTTGACTATAAGTCATTTTTGTGTGAGCATAACTAAAGGGATTATAATGTGCACCTTCTCTCCCAGCCTACAAGAGACACAGCTGTGTTATTCATTCATACTGTAGCTGTGAAACACCAACAAATGTTCTCACCGCACTGCAGAATATGTTGTTCTCGTACAAATATATATACACGGGGAATACACCAAAATAAACAGACATTATTGTGAAAACAACATCCTTCAGATGGGGTATACTGGGCCCCCTTCACTTGCTCAGAGCAATCAACGCGCCGTCATCCCGCTGCCCCACCCTTACCTGAAAGAAGGCCCACAGTTGTCTCGACTCCTCGAGCTCATCACGCCGTTTCACTGCCAGTTGTTTCAGCTCCTCCAGGCAGGTAGAGACGTGGTTGACACGGTTACAGATCACCTGCGGGTCGCACGGTTGGTAACCTGGGAAATGATAAAATGAGGTTAATGACCGTGAAAATCCCAAAACGGACACAGCACTTCATTCATAACAGACGCATTCTCTGAACTGGACTACCTTACATGGTGCTGAGCAGATCACCTCACTGATATCACTCGGTCTCAAGGTCAAATACATCTTCACTGGACTAAATTAAATCAATACTGGTCTATTTCGGCAACGAAAAGGTTCAGAGTAATTCATTACTACTCAAACTAATCTTATATTTTGTACCAAAGGTTTAATGTATAAAATATTGGAGAGGTGTTGTTATTGTGGATGAACCGATCAGCCTTTTTCAGTCCTTAATGATATGATAACGAGCATCGATCTGATACCAGTGTTCAATTATAGGCTGTATGCCTCAGTGTGTGGAAGTGACTGGGATCCTTCTTCTATTAGCAAGACAACATCAGGTTGCTTTCCTAAATTTGTAAAACTAAATGTAGCTAATAAATACATAGATATAAATGCACTGAATTGTTAGATTCTAATAACATTCATTACCAGATCGGCATCTTGTCACTGATTCCCGATACAGCTGAGTCACTATACGACCAATATCAATGTCAGTACAAGTAACTAGTTATTGTGCACATCCTGTAGATTTTATCGATAGGCTTTGTACCAAAATAGTTAATTAGTATTCGGCAGCTTGCAGTCAAATTAGGTCTGCATGACGTCAACGCTGAAAATGCGTCGACATCAATATTAAAAAAACCTTTTATCCTTGAAGCCGCTTAATATACTCAAGAAGCCATAACGTCACCTGCCTGCTTCTGTACAAAGTTTTCTGAATTATAAAATGACAAAGACTACATTTGTCAAAATAAAATTCACTTAAATTAATACAAATGTTTATCAGTTATTAATTATTAAAATGAAAAATCACATAAATCACATTTAAAAACTTGATTGGTTAATAAAGAGAGAAGTAGTCATTGGTGGCAGCCCTAAATCAAATAGTTGTAAATTTATGGCACGGTTAACAAACTGGAAATCTCAGTATAATACTACATTTTCACCTGAGCTCATTCCTTCAAGTTGATTATAACCAGATCAATTGAAAAACTTATCTTCATGACAGCTCTCATTACAGGCAATATTAACAATAACTTCAAAGCTTTGTTAAGACTGTTGCTTTCATATAAAGCTAAAGACAGATGGGTGTGTGTATTTACCCTCTACAGTGGTGAATTTGAGCGCAGCAGTGTTGAGGGTCTCGACCCTCTCGGCCTGCACCGTAATGTCGGCTTCCTGCAGGCTGTGTTTCTGCAGCAGGTCGTCCACCTCCAGGAGATGCTTCCCAAAGTCCTTGGACAGAAGCTGGACCTGAGATGGAGCAGGATGTTGTTTAATTTCTACTTTGCCCTCCCCTCTCTTTTCTATCCTACTATATTCCCTTTGTCTTAATATATCTTGATACATCATAAACTAATTTTAAAAAAAAGCTATGTCTTTCTTCTTCGACTCTGTCTTACGGGATCTTAGTTTTTTTTTTTTTCTCTCTCCATGTCCACTATTCATTTCCTCCATCTTTACTACTGATTACAGTGGAGTGTCTCTCTCTCTCTCCCACACAGCCTGCGTTACCTGTGTTTCCTCCATCCAGTCGATCATATAGACCATGTCCTGGAAAGTCTTCTGCAGGGCCAGGTTCTTCTCCAGCCGGGTCCTCCTCCCAGCCACCAGCTCCTTCAGCAGACTCCACTGGCCTAGGATGTTCTCCTTCCGTGCCAGGATACGCCGGATGTCGTAGTATCCTTCGACCTCCATCTCCGCCGCCAGTTCCACCACCACTCCGATTCTCTCTTCGTACGAGGCGATGTCCGCCTCGATGGCCTCGTGTTTCTTCATTGCTGCCTCGACTGCTGGAAGGTCGTAGCCAAAATTGTCCTGTAGGCGAAGAGAAGAACAATTCAAAAGAAAACGCTGTGAGATGAGCAAAGAAAGTGGGGAGACAAAGGGGGGAGAAGTAAAAAGAGAAAGTGAAGGAAGACTAATCTAATGAAGATTAACGACTGAATAACGACAAAAGCAGAACCATAACTTTCTGCACACAGTAGTACAGAAAGTACTTCATATGTTTCTTCCCTTTTTTCCCTGTCAAAGGTTATTTTTGGGGAGTTTTTCCTGATTCGATGTGAGGTCCTGGGACAGGGATGTCGTATGTGTACAGATTGTGAAGCCCTCTGAGGCAAATTTGTAATTTGTGATATTGGGCTATACAAAATAAACTGAATTGAATTGAAATTGAAGTATGAGAACACAGGTTGATTTTAAAGCAATTCATCTGAAATCTGTTGCAGGCCTACTATGTGATTTCAACTGATATAATACATTTCAACTGATATAATACATGAACTAGTACCAGTTAATCTTGCACATTTTAGTTCCAATCTCAGTAAAACATCCAGATCCCAAAAGATATGCAATTCTATTTTTTTTTCATTTCCAAAGCTAAACTTCTGGACAAAAGATGTATTTGTAGTATGATATAAAAATAAGAAAAACACATTTTTGAGCAGAACTAAGCAGTTACACTAATGCAGTTCACAGCTTTAAGATTGATCTGTTATTTATCATTATGTCCCTAATCATCTGGACTTTGCATCTGTGCAAAATGGAAAAATAGTGGGCATAATGCATTAAAGCTAATTTAGAAAAGGAACTGGAACTGCCTAGCCAAACATCCTCTTTTTCCCGCATGCAGTCAAACCCTTTTGCTTATTTGTAATTCCGTCTTCACTGAAAGAGGCAGCTGCATGAGGTCCCTACCTGCGATACGAGTCTCTGGTTCTCATTGAGCCAGGCTTGTCTCATGGTGGTCTTGTGGTCAAAGCACTGAGCCAGCAGCTCCAGCTTCTCCTGACGAATCAGCTCCTTGCGCAGAGCCACGCCCCGCTCATGTTCTGCCTTCTCAAGCCTCTCCCAGGCCTGGACAGAAAATGACAAAAGTACCCAAATAAAAATAGTTTAATAGCGGTAATTTAACAGAAAAAAGTAATGGAAACTATGACAGGTTAAACGGGCCAAATGTAAGGTGAAAACTTTAGAAACTAAGTTTGACTGCAGGTTTTATACTGTGTATTTTAGAAAACCAACACAGCTGGTGGATGTAAATGACCTTGTTGATGTCTGAGATGAGCTTCCCATCATGAGGCACGTAGAGTTTCTGATTGTTGGCTCTGAGCTTGCTTTGGATGGTGAACAGAAGGACCTCGAGATTCCCCTTCTCCTGGAACCTAAGCAGAAACAGAAAACTATAGTCAGTGATCCAGTTTCACAATACAGTTATCTTCTCTTTCGCCGGTCCCCTCCTGTGTAGGACACGCCGAAAGCACTTCCAACTTCGGTCCAGAAAGAAACACAAAGTTGGTCTGGGTTTCGGTGTCTTTCTCAAGGACGAGCGGGCAGCATGAACGCTTGCTCCCAGGGAGGTCTGAGTCTCCTGTATGAACACCTGGGTGGTAAATGATGCTTCAAACATATGTGGGAGCATATTCTGAACAAATGCCACTGGATAAAAAAGAATGACCTCTTATGTAAAAGACATTGAGGATGATGGAAAGGTATCAAGTGTGTACATGGTCTTGTCAATTTTCTGGGAAAAACTAAGTCATAGTATGTCATCTATGGCCGGAAGTGACAAATCTTATCATTATTGTTTTAACTGCATAAATTAATAAATGAATGTCTATAAATCGTGAGAAAACACAATAGTGACAATAATTCCAACTTCTAAGTGATGTAGTTGATAAATCTTCTATGTATTGACTTACGGTTAATTGAATGCGTTTGTAGCTACAATCAGTTGTGTTAACAAACAGTGTTTTAATGACTACATACTCTTCGGTAAAAGGGTACGCATGCGTGAGTAGGTGTGCTTATGTAAGAAAAAAATAAAAAATAAATGTCACTTAAATATCAAGATGCCTTTTCACAAATTCCCCAAAACTTACTTGATGGGCTTCTCGATGGTGCAGTAGGTTGTGAAGGCCTGTAGCTGCTGCTGAACTCCGGTCAGCGAGTTGGCAAACTTCTGGTTGCTGATGACCGCGATGGTCTTTTCTATCCAGTCCAGCAGGTCCGATGCCAGAGCCTCGTAGCGGTTGACGATCTTCTCCGCCTCAACGCAGTTGTCTAGAACCTGAGTCAGACAGAAGGAGGTCAGGAGCAAACAAACAACATGTGATGTTGATCTAGAGATCTAGAGAGCTGCGCTCACTAAATGCGGGGCTACTCGCGGCTCCTAGAGTCCTAAAAAGTAGGATGGGAGCCAGAGCCTTCAGTTATCAAGCTCCTCTTTTATGGAACCAGCTTCCACTTTCAGTCGAGGAGGCAGACACAGTCACCTCATTCAAGAATAGACTTAAGACTTTCCTCTTTAATAGTGCTTATAGTTAGGGCTGAATCAGGTTTGCCCTGGTCGAGCCCCTTGATATGCTGCTATAGGCTTATAGACTGCTGGGGGATGTTTTAGGATACACTGAGCTCCTATCTCCTCTTCTCTCTCTACTTATGGATACATTTACATATCTCCATTGCACATTACTAACTCTATGGGGTCAGATCAGTGGAGGGGGAGATGCGCTCATTACAAAAACGCATTTGCAAATCTAGCCACAGCAGTGGAGTCTCATAAATCCACACACACATGTGAAGCAATCCACAAACAAATGCAGTGCGATTGACAAATAAATACATACAAATCCACAAACAAATAGAAGAATCCACATAGAAATGCAATCTTTTACATTTATATGAATCGTAATTTATTTATGTGTGCATTGGAAAGGTATTTGTGGATCGTTCTGCGTGCATTTGTAAATCAAACATATTTGTAAATTGTTCTGTGCGCATTTGTAAATCTTTGTGTTTGCATTTGTAAATCTCTCTGTGTGCAATTGCAATTATTGAGACTGATCTGACCCCATATAACTCTGCTTCCTCCCCGGAGTCTGTGTGACTTCACGTCTCATAGGGTCCATTGGACCTGGCTGTATCTGAAGTTGGTCCTGGATCCTGCATCCAACCCCTGGCCTGGACCTGGCCTCCTTCCCAATGGCCCTGCTTCCTTTTTTGTGCCTCTTTCCTCAAGGGCCTGACCTCATTGGTCCGCCTCTTTGGCAATGCCTCCTGCCTGGTGGTCCTGCTGATGCCCCCCCCCCCCCCCCCCCCCCTCTTTCTTCTATTTCATGGATCGTGGTTATCTGGATCTTGGTCCATGCCTACTATACTCATTATTCATAATTTCTGTCATATGCATTGAATGTGTTGTAACTCTGTAATGCTGTTCATCTGTACACATGACATCTATTGCATCTGTCCAGCCGGGGAGAGGGATCCTCCTCTGTTGCTCTCCTGAAGGGTTCTTCCTTTTTTCCCTGTGAAAGTTTTTTTCTGTTTTATTTGGGAGTTGTTCCTGATCCAATGTGAGGTCAAAGGTCAGGGATGTCGTATGTGTACAGATTGTAAAGCCCTCTGAGGCAAATTTGTAATTTGTGATTTTGGGCTATACAAAATAAACTGAATTGAATTGATGTTCGCCCACTAGGGATTTCTCAATCAAAACAATAAGAAAAGACAGGGTGCGGTAACATCATGAAGTAACGTGGGATCATGGGAATATTTCTTCAGTGTTCAGGATTTTTATTGTTACCGGGAGACGAATCCTAATCCTCTCCAAAACAAATACAATTGTTGAAACATTTGGTCGTTTTAAGACATTTAAATATGGGAAAGTCACATATTTTACCCGTAAGCACATTTTGATGACTTGTTACTGATTTAATTAACAAACACTGCTGGCCCTTCACCTCTCATTGAATGTCTATGTGTGTGTGTGTGTGTGTCTCCACATGTGTGCCACTCATTACCTTGCCAACCCTCTTGCCCTCCACAATAAGAGCCTTCATCTTGGAGAAGTAGTGGTAGTAGGAGACCACATACGTGATGATGGACTTCTCGTCTGGGTTCTCTGTGTTCACATCTGAGACGGAGGGAGGCGGCGGAGAGCAGAGGAGTTATGGTCTGCTTGTCTTTAGGCGGAAGCATGTGCTAACTTTTTATCTCAGTGAGTGAAAGAAAATATTTTTAAGGCACTGTTGTAATACGAATATTGCTGGATGTGATCCTTGTCTGACTGATTACAAAACCAGTTGAACATTCTCACCCTCCGGGTCCAGGAGTTTGGTGAGGCCCAGGTGCTGCTCAGCGATGTTAAAGGCTTGCTGGAGGTTGTGGGTTGCATTGGACCGCGTCAGCTTGTGGAACTCTATCAGGTCGGATCTGGAGGGCACAAGATGATGAAACAGAGTCCGTCATGTTTATATGACACTAATCCTAAAATCGGCCAAACCCGCTACACGTCTCTCCACTCTATCTTTGTCGTGGAAACCACCTAACCTGTGTCTGTGTATGAGGGCGTTGAAGGCGAGTCCATCTCTCCAGCAGGTGGTGAAGTTCTGGATGTTGACCCCAGGGTACCTGGAGCACGGAGAAATTCCTTTCTCACAACTTGAAATGGAAACCAATAAAAACGAACCGACGCACATTAACACAAACGGTCATGACATTCACAGTTGCAGCTTACAGTCTCCTGTATTTTCTTTATTCTACTGCTCACCCTGCAGTCTTCATCTGGCACCAGAGCAGCAGGGCGTCTTTGGCGGAGCGAGTTTCTCTGTTGTCCTCCGTCTCTATTTTGATCACCTGGATCTGAAGAAGAACACAGCGAAGCAAAGAGTTCAGTGTTTGTGACCTCGAGGCACAGACCCTGCTTCCTTTTTCTGTATTAACTGTCCGTTACTGAAAACTGTTTGAAATTTCAAGCATCCTGAGCAGATCTTTGTTTTGTTTTAGTTGTTGTTGTATATGGCAATAACTATGCAGCTTCAAAAAACATCATAAGCAGTGATAAGATCTGTGATTAAATTGACCATTGTTAAGATTTTACTAACTGGGACAGCTTAAGTCCTGCATACAAAGGCTCTGATTGGCTCAGGAGCCACGAGATAATTAAGAAAGAACCGAGATCAGGGCAGAAACTCAGACTCTGTCATAGCAGTATTCCTAAAACCTCGAAGGAACGCACCCAGTGAGAAAGGATTATCAGGAGAAACACACAAGAGTAGTAAGCGCTGAGGCTCTCAGGGCAAGGAAGTGTAGAGCCTTTGTATCACCTAATGATCGGTGGCAGTGACCATGGCCATTCAGCCGATAAAATCATGGTGACAAAATCGAAGGTAATTGGGAGACATGACACCCTTGAATCAGCTGCTACCCATGTTGTTAGGCACAACACTGCACACACACACACACACACACACACACACGCGCCTTACAAACAGCACACACACACACACAACGCCTGAAGGCAGATACGTTGTAATTAATAATTGAACAATTAATCAATACTGTAGAGATGGAGAACACATCATTGTAAATCAAATATCGGGCCGATAAAATCTGGTATCGGTAACAATGGGGCCAGGAAACACACACCAAAAGTAAACTAGTTGTCAGAATTCACACTTCAACATTATGCCAGATACATAGGGAATGTCGCCAACAACTCGCCAACAACTAGCTCATGACATCAACACATGAACCATGACACGGAGATTACATTAGTATATGCACTCAGTTTAAATCTGAATCTATACATCTGGTCGAATATGCAGCAAAGCCACATTAATGTATCTCGACTGTGTTAGGCAAGCGAACGCTCTCTCTCACACACACTCACACATACAGACACACACACACACGCACACACACACTGCAACACAAGGACATTCCGCCAAACATACACAACACTATAATTCAAGTCACTGCAAATAATAACAGCCTTTTATTATTTTTTAATGGTTCTGTAAATACATTAGGGTTACCTCTGTCAATCCTCTACCTCTCTCCCTCTCTCCCTCTCCCTCTCCCTCTCCCTCTCCTTCTCTCTCTCTCACTCTCTCACTCTTTCCGCCTGCGTGCAGTCACTGCAGTGGTACAGCCCTACCTGCTGACTGGACAAAGCAAACTCTCACTTTCACCACAGAGGAAAGGAGGAAATAGGGAAAAAAGGTGAAGATGTGGAGAGTGCAAGATAACTGTGAGTCTTTCGGACGACCTTAGGCAGTTCTTCGCCTCTATGGACATTATACTTTTAAATGTTTTGGTTCAATTAGGTTATCAACCTTATAAACATGCCTTCAGATTATACATCTAGCTACAGATTCTGTGAGCATCACAGTTCTGGAATTTTTTTTTAAACAAATACCACTGACCACATTTGTAATTGTACCAATTACAAATACCACTGACAACAGAATGTACTGTGTACTTTAACATGCAATGTGTTCCATAAGCAGCCTGGTGTCCTATAATGTGAACATTATGAGAACATGAATTCCGCACTTGGTCTTAAATGGAAATATATTTCATGAACTGTTGAGAAAAAAGTAAGGTTCTCTTATTTAAACGTGACCAAAACAATTGTGCTTTTAGTTTCCTGTTTAAGTGCCATTGATAGACTATCGTCACATTAGTAACATGAACAAATATGTTCAGACCTATCTGGACCATTGCTAGTCTGAAAGGAGGCATGGGAGAACCAGAACCAGGACTGAATGGGGCAGACTGTCAGACCCTGGTTCTCTAAAGAGACTCTGGTGCTCGGAAACACAACCACTTTCATCCACAGGGATCACCAAAGTTAACACAAAATGTTGACACAAGTTCCTTGTAGGAACATTAAATATTGGCATGAGTGTAAAAGGCCGATATGATAATAACCAGTAATATGCAGTAGCCTAAATGAGACAACATGACAGAAGTAAAGAGTGCGGTACATTGTATGGTAACTGAAGAACCTGATTTATATTGTAGATCTTTCTTTTTGTGTTGATTTTGGCTGTGGAAGTGGAAGTGTTTCCGAGCACCAGAGTTCCTTTAAAAAACTCTCTTTTTACTGCAGCAGGGGTCTTAAAGGGCCATCCCTCTCTGTCCTGTTTCTGATTCTCCGTTGCCTCCCTTATCTCCAACAGACCCAGCAATATGGCGTGGGCGGAGCTCTGGTCCTGGCCTCTCTTCCTCCAGGCACAGCTTCTGCTGGTTGAACGCTGCAGTAAAGCGGGATCTTGGTCTGTCCGCGGTGGGCTGACTGATGGTCACAGTAAGGCCCCACCCTTTTCTCATACACAACATCAACGCTGGTAGTTTCCTATCAGTTTCCTATCAGCGGCAGAGCTAGTAGTCAGCTAATGTTCATGCAGCCTAAAGCTGTCGGGTTACAAGCTTGACTCAAGACACAAACAGGCATTACTTAATTGACAAACAAGAATGTTAGCAAGCCTGTTACTTTCTGAAGCATCAGCACATTTCTATGTTAACATGTTTTTTTTCCTACACAGTCGATTTAAAAGGCTCATCCAAAATGCTATTTGTCCATGCCCTTCTAAAAACATGGACCTGATGTAGGTTTTTGCATGATGATGTTGCTACACATAAACTCCCTTCCCCTGCCTATGTGTGGCTGTATGAGATACTTATCCATATTACCTACTGTAGATGGCAGTCGGCACACCCCCAGTTTGGAGGTGCAGACCGGGGTATTGAGGCAACTTTCTTCTCAGTCTGGGATAAAGGTGACATTTTATACATGCATGCTTCAGCCTCGACTCTGAAGCCCCTTGATGCTGTTTGTCACTCTGCAGGAAGATTTATTACTGGCAATAATTGTAATACTCATCATTGCCCTTACTTTTCCTTTTTAGCCCTTACATTGCTTCGTTGTTATCTTTTAACGTGAGCCCTTATTGAACACGCTCTAATGATTACGTTGCAGGTGTCGGCTGCTCTAAAATACAATTGCTTAATTTATCGTGGAGCTTCTTATTTGTGTTTTGCTGTGATTGTTGGTTTATTATTTAATTTCTTTACTCCACCTCAATGTCTTTTTTAGTTTAAATAAAGGTTGAATGAAAACGTACTGCAAGTTAGTTTGTATTAAAATGATACACAATAACACAAACTAACTAACACAATCGAGGCCGCCGTAGAGCAGCAACTCTGGAAGGTAAAATTATTGTTTTTGTCAATGGACGGACTGCTGTGGCATTCAACACTGAAACTTGACTTTGTACAATGTGGTTTTGGGAAATTTTGTTTGCAGGGTCAAACAAAAGTAAAATGTCTGTGCAAGGTGTGACTTTATGATTACAAAAATAATGACCACAAATATATCAAAATTGCAATCAAATAATTAGGCTTAAGCCTCATACAACACTCATTTCTACCTTTACACTAAAATGAGTCCACTCAAATTGCGCACATTGAGGATCACTGAACACACTAAGACCGGAGTCTGCTAGCAGGGCTGTTAAATGTGGTTTGTGGTAGGTAGCTAGGCCTAGCATGACAATACTGAGTCCCATGAGACAGCTGCTCGGCGGCTGTGCATCATGAATGTTACAGAAGGGTCAGAATATTGCTAAACAAGCGTTTTGTGCCAAAGCCACGCTGAAGCGTAACAAAGAGGCTTCTGCTGTACTTACATGGCAGGAACTGATCCTGTATCACTGCTGCTGAAGCCTGGAAACCTGTGTGTGTGTGTCCTTGTTGAAGAGCAGACTTCAGGCTTTATCCACCAAACGCCGCTGTCGCATACTGATGATGCAACAATTGTGACCCCCCCTCGTCCTAAACGAAGCCAGTGCTGATGACAGCATCCTTGTGCTTCAGTAGGTAGCATTGGAACGCGCACCAGCATCAAAGTGAACTTATGGGGAAGCTCACTTTTAAGCCTCAGTATCTCACAGGAAGAATACCATGTTTGAAGGTCAGTTGTAACGTCCATGCGATACTGATGATATCAGAATACACAGACTTCAATTCAGCAATCTTTAAGATTTTCATGAAATCAAACCCTGCTGATTTTTTCAACAACAGCCATTTAATGTCATTACATTCTATGATTACCTCTCTGTATCTTGATAGATGCGGAGTCCACCACTCCAACGCTGGATTCAAATTGCTTTCGCACACACACACAAGGGACTCAGAGGACACAGTGTAGCGCGTAATCCAGTTTTCACTGCATTAAGTCGCTGCGAATGAAAACGGAACGTTTCTTCCTGCCGCTGCTTCATATGGCCTGACTTTGGTTGTGAAGCGGTCGTGAGACACTCAATATATTTTTCACAGTGGTTAATGCTGACTGTGATCGTCCAGACAAACCGTGGTCAGTCTCAGCATTTCTTTTTGACCAAGGATCAGTTATAAAGATTGCAGGGAGTAATGATGAGATACCAAACTGATACCAAAAGACATACATAACACTTCATAAATCAGAGAAAACCCAAATCATGTTTTGCTCATTGCCATAAGAAAGCCACCACATCACAGAGCGGTGATAAAATGTCACAACCCCGAACAATGCATGGTTGCTTTATATGGGTTTGTATTTACCTGGAAGCGCAGGATGATGGTCCACATAAGGCCCAGGGTGAGACGGTGGTTGCCATCCACAATGTCGTGGGAACCCACATTTTCCAGGTGAACCCTCTGTTCTTTAAGGAACTGCAGGGCTTTGTCCACATTCTCCAGGCAGTGGATCCGCATTCGACCCCGTGTAGGCCTCGGCTGGGGATGTGGGGGGGATCAGAGGAATTATAAACATGGGCAAGTCGCAAATCTTTTTTTTCTTCATTTAAACACGCTGTGTTCGAGAGCTAAAGCTTTGAGAATTTTGGGACACAGCAGAAATACGGTAATTAAAATTTCAGGAACAAGCGATCTTGTGAGTTAATGTATTGATTAACAGTTAACCCTTCACATCTTGTGCAGATCAATTCAATTCAATTCAATTCAATTCAGTTTATTTTGTATAGCCCAATATCACAAATTACAAATTTGCCTCAGAGGGCTTTACAATCTGTACAAATAATTCAGAGACTACAAAACCGATACCACGCCCATTATTTGCCGTTACGTGCATGTCCGTCCGTCCGTGTGTGTGTGTGTGTGTGTGTGGGTTCCCACCAGCAGCTCTCCACTGAGGACCTCCAGCAGTCTGGTGAGCATGTATCCATCCCTCAGGTCGTTGTAGAGGTCCGCTATGCGACAAGACACTCTGGACAGATGGGAGTTGACCCACTTGGTAAAAGTCTTCTTCTGCACTGCATCTCGCTCATCTGAGAGTGATGCATGAATCAGAGGTAGGAACAATGTGTTTAAGAATAAGTGAATAAGACAGTTAGGATGAGTCAAATGTTCAGCTAAATAATATTATCTCACATTAGCGTTAAATCAAATTGTGCTTACAGCCTAATCTAGTGAGATGCTATAACTGATTTGATACTTTCTCATTTAAAAATCAAGCCAAAGATGAGTCTTGATTAAACTATTAAACAGAAAAGAAACTCAAATTTAAAACAGCGAGTGGTCAACACACCATGCCTCATTGCAGGTTTGTGTGTGTGTCTGTATGGATGGGAGTAAGCACGTGCGTGACCTCTGACCTGCCAGGGCCCTGATGCGGGAGCACTCAAACAGCTTGGAGCTGGTGCACTCCGTCTCCCAGAATCCTGAGCTGCTTGGTCGGTTGTTGTTGTTGAGCTGGCGCTGGGCTTCCGCGTTGTCCAGGTCTGGGGAGGCATTAGCCATCGCGCCCGACGCCCTGCAACACAATTTCAGACAAACAAAGCCACTTTTGAAATGTTGTCCAAAGTAATCAATTATTTACAACATGTGTGCAAATAATGCATTTACACCAGTTTTAATAACATGCAGCGCTTCGTATATGAGCATCTACAATTTACCACACACTTGCATCCGAAACAACATTATTTGGTCTCCTCTGTCTCTGTCGCTCTCTCCTCCAGTAAGCGTTTTCCCGTAAGCCAAATCTGCCTTCAGATCAGCACATGACCCATGAATCTATAATGGAAAACAGCTCGGCGCTCTCAGGCCCTGCAGCGCTCTCTCTCTACATTATATATCGCTGTACATCACCAGACAATTTTTCTAACACACACACACACACACACACACACACACACACACACACACGCACACACCATGTTAATGGCTACAGACTAAAGTACACCGTTAGAGCTGAAAAGTATTTGTACATAAATACATTTGTTGATCTATAAAAAATGGGTTGCCAACTAAATGTTTCATCAGCAAAAATGACAAACATTCTCTTGTTTCAACTTCTCAAATGTGATTAATTCATCTTTGGGTTTTGGTTGGTCAGATAAAAAAAGACATTTAAAGACTTTCCCTTGAACTCTGGGAATTTCAAATGGACATTGAACAATTTATATATTTAATGATTAATCTATGAATCAAGAAAATAGTCTGCAGATTACTTGATAAAGAAAATAATCGTGAGCTGCCGTCCCAAAGCTATTATCAGTTAAAGTAGTGGTGCTAATTCTCAACAAACATTTTTGTTTAAAATGGTTACAACGCTGTTTCATTTCACACTGAATTGTTTTGGAATTATCGACACACGTGTTTAGACATAATACAAACATGAACATTGTCATCCAGCGTATGTAAAGTAGGGCTGCCCCCTCTTCATCGATTAGGCTCTCCAGTTGATTCGTTATTTTTAGGCTTTTTTCATGCCAAATTACTTCTTTCTAAGAAAATGATGAACACATCTGTGAAGACATGTGTGTACCCACCAAAACGTACTGCATCTTTAAAAACAATAAACCGTGGTTCACAGCAAGGCTCAAGCAACTACGTCAAGCCAAAGAGGAGGCCTTCATGAGTGGGGACAGGATCCTGTACAACCAGGCCAGAAACACATTGACTAAGGAGATCAGAGTAGCAAAGAGAAGCTACTCTGAAAAGCTGAAAAACAGGTTTTCAGCTAACGACCCTGCATCAGTGTGGAGAGGCCTGCAGGACATCACCAACTACAGGAAATCCTCCCCCAACCCCATGGAGAACCCTCAACTGGCTGACGACCTGAATGTGTTTTACTGCAGGTTTGATCATCCCACATTCACACCCCTCACCCGCTCCAACTCAGACTTCACACAATCATCTGCACCCCCTGTTATCACCTCCCCTGACTCCCCACCGGCATTGACGGTCTGTGAAGAGGATGTGTACCAGCTCTTTCAGAGACAGAAGACAAGGAAGGCAGCAGGCCCAGACGGTGTGTCACCCTCCTGCCTGAAAGCCGGTGCTGATCAGCTGGCCCCCATCTTCACACGGATCTTCAACAGATCTCTGGAGCTGTGTGAAGTCCCCTCCTGCTTCAAACGCTCCACCATCATCCCGGTTCCCAAGAAATCCTCCATCACTGGGCTGAATGACTACAGGCCCGTCGCCCTGACGTCTGTGGTCATGAAATCCCTGGAGAGATTGGTATTGACCCATCTGAAGGGCATCACAGGCCCCCTGCTGGACCCTCTGCAGTTTGCCTACAGAGCAAACAGGTCAGTGGATGATGCAGTCAACATGGGGCTGCACTACATCCTGCAACACCTCGACTCCCCAGGGACCTATGCAAGGATGCTGTTCGTGGACTTCAGCTCGGCGTTTAACACCATCATTCCAGAAGTCCTCCTCACCAAACTCACCCAGCTCACTGTGCCTGCCTCCACCTGTCAGTGGATCACAAACTTCCTGATAGACAGGAGGCAGCAGGTGAGGCTGGGTGAAACAACATCCAGCACCCGGTCAGTCAGCACTGGTGCACCTCAGGGATGCGTGCTCTCCCCACTGCTCTTCTCCCTCTACACAAACGACTGCACCTCAGGAGACCCATCTGTCAAACTCCTAAAATTTGCAGACGACACATCAGTCATCGGCCTCATCCGTGATGATGATGAGTCTGCATATAGGCTGGAAGTTGAACAGCTGGTCTTGTGGTGCGGTCGCAACAACCTAGAGCTGAACACGCTTAAAACCGTGGAGATGACAGTGGACTTTAGGAGGAGCCCCCCAGCACTGCCCCCCCTCATCATACACAACACTACTGTGTTGGCTGTGGAATCCTTCAGGTTTCTGGGATCCACAATCTCCCGGAATCTGAAGTGGGAACCCAACATCAACACCATCATCAAGAAGGCCCAGCAGAGGCTGTACTTCCTGCGCCAGCTTAGGAAGTACAACCTGCCTCAGGATCTGCTGACCTTGTTCTACACCGCAGTCATAGAGTCTGTTCTGTGCACCTCAATCACTGTCTGGTTGGGATCGGCCACCAAACTGGACAAGAACAGACTCCAACGGACAGTCAGGTCTGCAGAAAAGATCATCGGTGCCAACCTGCCCACCATCCAAGACCTGTACACCTCCAGAGTCAGGAAACGGGCAGGAAAAATCACTGCAGACCCCTCACACCCCGGACACAAACTATTCAAACTCCTCCCCTCTGGTAGACGCTACAGATCACTGTTAGCCAAAACCTCCAGACTCAAAAACAGTTTCTTCCCCCTCGCCGTCTCACTACTGAACAAATAACACCACTGTAGCATATATATACATATATATATATTTATATTTATATATTTTAAATCCCTGCACTTCTCGCACTCTCCACTTCTTCTTGCACTACTGCTGTGCAACATTCCACAGCCACTGTATATAGCCATTCCGCCTGTACATACTTCTTAAACTCCTTAGTCCATTGCACTGTTTGTTTTATATTGTATTGTATTGTATTGTGTTGTATATTTGTATTAAGTTGTATATTTGTATACTGTATTGTATTGTATTGTGTATTGTATTGTGTTGTATATTTTTGTGTAAGCACACTGAGAGTCACCTTACCAAGTCAAATTCCTTGTTTGTGCAAACTTACTTGGCCAATTAAACCTGATTCTGATTCTGATTCTGATTCTGGTAAACACAAGATTTGAAGTGGTGCATTTTGTGTTATTCTTTGTAGTGAAACTCAGTTATATAGATCTGTCAATTAAATCAAGTAAAGTAAAGTGTTGGTCGACTAAGAATTTCTTTGTCCTCAAGATATTAACACGTGCTGTACAGACACACACACACACTCGTACATGCAAATGGCATCGAGAAAGGAAGCTTACACTTCCTAATTAAACTGACTGACACTGTTTAACCCTTAATTAGCTACACAGGTTCATTGAAATAAATTCAGATTCACACAAAAATATGAAACATTCGCTGCAATGTTCCCAGTGCTTTCAAAATGCACAAATAACCTGGCTCACAGCAATAACAACAGCAAAATGAGTCCATTAATTTATTTCACATTCATGAAAGATGCAGCACCTGTCCTTGACATCAGAGCTTTTTTTTTATTTTTTACAAAAGATAAGCTTAAAATAAAATCTCTCTGAAGATGGGTAAACCTGACGGAGAGTAAAACTGATCTGGCTCATGTCTCTGACAGCTGAAAACCGGAGGATAAAAATAGCTTCTAAACTTAAGGTGAGAAATAGAAATGTTCAGGACGTCAAAATGATAACGAAAAGAATCCGTTCAACTTTCTGATATTTATGAGTTTTAGATTTCTATCCAATCTTAACAAAAAGCACTGGATTTTCTCCTGGGACCGCATTTACAACACATCCTGAAGCTAAAAGCAGCTCCTACAGTAACAAAAAAAACAAGGGGACTTTAAGACTCCTAAAATGATGTATTTGATGCCATTTAAAATCTACTTAACAAGTCAATATTTTATATTGATTTATCCATCTATTTGTTATGCGAATGAATTTAGCTAAAAGCTGCTCTGAGCAGATCCTGCTTCACACCTGATCATCTCTCATTCCCTTCACCTGGTCCTCATGCCCGTCTCACCTGCAGCCCATTCCCTCGTTAGTCCCTCACTACTTAGGTCCCCTCACTTGCACTTGACCTCTGCCAGATTGTCTTGTGTTTTCCGACCAAGCGCTCCAGCGTTCAGTAGTTTGTTTCTGTCTTCTGTTCTGCTCCGTTCCTGCCGTTCCTCCAGTAAAGGATTATTATCTGTCACCTCAGTTTTATGAGTCGCGCTTTGGGTCCCTGGTTTTTGCTCCGTGACAAGTTCAGTAATGATAAGATCCTTTGGGAATATGTAAACAATATGCTTCAAGCACTGCACGCTTCCTTTTGACGTATCTGAATATTCAGAGATCAATATTCGTAAAGATCAACGAACTCTGTGAAAGGACACTTTCTCGCTCTCAGACAGATATTTGGCTGATTTTGTTCTTCGACTGTAGTTAAGAGGCGCTAGGTTATGTGCCTGTGTTTTTAGACTTCCTTCATGATATCTCACTGATCTAAAAAAATGAAAAGAAAGTCTGCATCTTTATAATCTGTCAGTGTATGTCATCAAAAACTAAAAACAGTGTACAAAGCAGTGTATTCCCGCTATCTACGTTTTCTTGTTGTGCAGGCATATTTTGGGAAAAAAATATCTAAGAGCTAGGAACATTAACATAAAGACGACCAGCAAGAAAGACAAAACCATGCGGCAGGAGCTATTTAGATGTTCCTGAGGACGTTTCGATCCTTTTGTTTTTCACCCACTGTAAAAGCTCATCGGTGTGGGAATCCACTGTAACACACATTCATTTCACACTGCCCTCTAACGCGGGTAACAACTTCAATGGACACTTTTCAAGCCACAATGAGATTTTTACGTTGAATACTAAAAATAGACACTGACGATGTTTGCACGTCGAGGCGATATCTATGATGCGAGTCCCGGTGAATGCTACATGTCAACATTAGTTTGAACCCGTTCCTCCTCCATTTGTCTTTGAGTTACACACATAAACAGATGCTTTGGTTTCTCCTGGTAAAGAGCACATGTGCCCACAAGAAACAAGATATGCCATTTGGTGCTCTTCTCCAAGGCTGCCTGGGGAAGGGGAGGATACATGTTTGTATGCATGTTGTGTGCTTAGGTCGCAGGTTTACGTTCATAAAAACAGGATCTGAGGATGTTTATGATTAACGACTAATTGATTAATTGGGGTTTCAAGTGAAAGAGAAGAGGTTTGGTTGGTTTCTCTGTCGTTTTCTGACTTGCTGTAAATCTTTTTTACCCCCACCCCCTTTTTTTCTGGCCTCTCCCTCCTTTGCCACTGCAACAAAAGTCTAAGCTGGCTGTTGTCCCCATACCTAAACCCAGCGGAAAACAGCGTAGCCATATCGAGTAAATGTCAGCGTGCCCGGCAAGACCGAGAGAGGAGGGGTAGCTGTGCACATGCACTTAGCCATTCTCCCTGGAGAGGATAGCAGCAAAACATCACAGTGCTGTGTATCTGGTGATGAAGCAGATAGACAAAAACCCTGCAGAAGTGAAACCTACAGGAAAAAGGAGTTGATTTATAGGTCAACCAAATTAATCTAATGAAAAGGAGAGCTTGTCTGCAGCTGTGTAAAAGGTGATCGTCAGTAAATGACGTGATCAAATCAGTTTTACACGGGAAAATAATAATAATATAATTAGTGATGCTACTAATGATTACATTCTCGAATAACTTTGTCGAAAACGTCCATCGAATTGTCAAGGAGCTGAAAGTGAAATATTCAAAAGCCTTATTTTGTCCGATCGACAGTCCAAAACCTTTAAAGAGCCGGAAGCTGTGTAGGTTTGGCTTATTTTAAATTGAGTATTATTTATAGTATTTTATCAGGCGCAAAACTCCAGTTCTGCCGAGTAAAGCCAATGCGGAAGTGTCTTCAAACTTGCATTCTCTCTACTGACCAGCAGGGGGTGACTACTCAGGTTGCCAAAAGAAGTCCTATGAGAAAATGCTATGTTGCACACTTTGGAACCAAGATACAAGGACACAGCGATACTCTAAAACCAAACCCAAGCTAACGTCATGGAGTCAGTGAGGAAAGCAGGTAGGTAACACGCTATCTGTGGACATCCGTCACAGAATATATTACACTGTAACCGTGTACTTTATCACTGTATAGTTATACCACATGTTCCAGAAAGCGTTATTTTAGTATGAGAACTGAAAGCTATTTGCCTATAACAGGGCTATTTGTTTGAAGAGAAGTCTTTATTATTTGGTAGTGAATTAACGCTAGATCAGCTTGTTATGCTTTTACTACCAGGATGCTGCTACAGCTACAATTTTATTTATTTTCTTGGTGGTTCTCTTTGCAATGCTGGAAAATGTAACACTCCAGTTGACACAGCTCTTTTATTTGTTAAGATTAAGATAATGAATGTAAATTCATCTGTTTTTTAATTACAAATAGCAGATAGTCACAATGAAAAAAGAAAATGATGTATCATAAAATGTTGATCCTTCAAGATTAATCGATAATCGTTTTATAATCGCATCGTAGCCCTCTGAATCTAATCAAATGGTGAGGTGCCTCAAGATTCCCACCCCTACCACAGTAAACATGAGTTTATGGTTTTGATCTCTAGATTAATTGAAGAATGATGTTCCTCTTCATTCCAAATATGGGAACATCCGTTCAGTGGTTGTTAAAAAAACAACATGGTGAAAGCGGCAGTCCCCAAACCGGCGTGTGACATCACGGTAACTACGTCCACTTCTTACATAGAGTCTATCACAGTATTGCTACTGAAGTAATGAAACAATCGACTCGCTAGCAACAGATTAAGGGCAGAGGATGCACTACTAGTAGTTTCTTTTAAAATCATTAGTCCATCTGATACGTTTCGTCTTGGTAGAACTGATACCTTCTTCTTCTTCTGTGTTTGATTTCTTCCTGTCTGATTGTTGGTGCATTCCTTCTTTAAAGCTGAGCGACTAAATGAAAAACATTGTCTGCAATTAAACACCTTTCTCAGCTGATCATACTGTATCTGTGCATGGTGTGCTGTGCCTCAAATGAGTGGCAGCTGATGATGTGATCTCAGATGTTGCCCATGTTCAACCTCCCTTAGTCTTGTACATGTTTCACCCATAAGCCAGCATTTCCCTTGAGAGGGTGAGAGCCAAATCAAGGTTGGTTGCATCCAGTCCCACTGTGGACTGATATCCCTCTTACTAATATCTATCTACAAAGCATTAAGCTAGCAAAGGTTCATATAGTGTGTGTAGCTACGGAGTGGTGGGAGTATGTGCAGAATGAAACAATGGCAGCAAATCAGTAGGCCTGTCACGACAGTTAAGTTATAAGACTTTTCATGCCATGTCATTTTTGCTGACTTCGGTATTACCGTTTTGTGTTTGTATGCGTGTTTGTTTACATAAAAATGGCATCACTATTTAATACGTGATGCCAGAATACACAACAATGTTTTTTCTTTGTCTACCATTATAAGGCATTGCGCAAGCGTTGCACATTTTGGTCAACAGAGCCTGAGCATCCATTTCATGTATTATTTTTGGTTGTGTGATCGTATTATATTATCTTATTATTATTTATTTTCCAATTCCAAAGTCTGAATATTCTTAAGAATTAAAAGTTAATTGACCATTGAAGGGTTGTACTTGCATTATATGTAATTAAATCATAATCATAATGTCAGTGGCATGAAATGTTTTTGAATATGACAATAATATTGTTTATCGCAACAATTTCTTGTCATACAAAATTGTCGTAGTAATCATGACAGTCCTAATAATCTGAAAACTAGCGGCATTTTAAAAAAAACATGTTGTAAATACTGCTGTCCCAGCTGTCACCAGACTGAAAAAAAAATACCGTGATGCTATGACGTAGAAAGAGACTTGATATAAGACGTGTGTGATATCATGATAAAACCTTATAAAACATTATGATAATATCAACATACTACAGAATCTACAGTGGATTACCGACATCATTCAAACTGCCTTAATCTCATGACAGTCAACATACTGTGTGTGTGTGTGTGTGTGTGTCCTCTGTTCTCCTTGCGGTGATCCTCGCCTAACCTCAACCACCTGGTGTCTCTCAATCAATCAGACTCACAGTGCTCAGATTTATATTTGCGTGTGTTATCACTTTTATTTTAATAATCGGACTCAGCTGTTGAGGAATCAGCCGGCCCCAGGCAAGAGCGACAATTACACTCCCGTAATAAATGGTCAAAATCAAGTGTAGTCGGCGATGTCCTGGCTAGAAATTATGGATCCTGCCAATCCTTCCTGATAAAGGTGTCATGTCTATAAAGCCCAAACCAACATAGACCTGATGACATCACAGGGGTACATTGTTCTCATGCTGATTCTCCACGAAAACGCGGTGGGCACATTCACTTCCATGAAGGTTTGCGAAATGGACTGGAAACACACAGCATCACCCGTCCCGACTGCAGCGTCAACAACAAAGTGCTGAGTAATGCCGCTGCTCTCACGGCCGGTGGATCAGTCATCAACACCTAAAACCACAAAGCCGCACTAAAACGCGAGTGATGGAGTAAATTCTCAGCTGAATGCTTTCAAAGACATTTATGCTGCTCATAAACCTAGCCCACTTAAGAAGGTTCTCTACAGTGAATCTGAACTGTGAATAGTGTTGATTAAAAAGATTAACGCAGAGCAATGCAATATCTATGTTTCACACAACGTTGGTTAAATCTGCTGACATCCATATATTTTATTATATTGATATTGTGTAAACTTGGACAATTTAAATATGAAATCTGGAAGCAGAAAAGTAAGGGAAACAATATCACAAACACATTGTCTGTGTAACAAGCTTCCCTGTTACCCGGTGAGTAGCGGAGTAGCGGTGAGTAGCAACACAGCTTGAGGTAGTTCACAATGCAACCATCACCATACAGATTACGTGACGCTCCTCTCTCTCGCCTCTCAGTCCCTCCTGCTCTTTATTGGGAAGAGACAGCCAGATTAACCCCAGCTGAGACTGATTAGACATCATTCCGGCACTGTTCTCTGAACCACACCCCACTGCCACAGTCTGCATAAACAATGCTTATGGATTTTTTTTGTGTTTCCCAAACTGGAAGGGGATCTGGTTCTGGTTCTGGTGGACTCCACGGGGGTTACAGGGTTCATGTGTTTAAGTCTGTTCGGGATACAGAGTCTCCTGTTCCAACATTGAAGGATCAAATGTTTAAACAGAAGCAGCCTCTCTGATCTCTCCATGGAGCAAATGGAAGAAAGAGGAGGAATCACGTGTGTGTGTGTGTGTGTGTGTGTGTGTGTGTGTGTGTGTGTGTGTGTGTGTGTGTGTGTGTGTGTGTGTGTGTGTGTGTGTGTGTGTGTGTGTGTGTGTGTGTGTGTGTGTGTGTGTGTGTGTGTGTGTGTGTGTGTGTGTGTGTGTGTGTGTGTGTGTGTGTGTGTGTGTGTGTGTGTGTGTGTGTGTGTGTGTGTGTGTGTGTGTGTGTGTGTGTGTGTGTGATCTCACATACATTGTAAAACCCCAGTGGAAAATCACACACACATTCATTGAAGTCAAACTCGTGCCTCTTTTTCTACCTACACAAAATATGACAATAATGAAAATAACAATATTACCGGTCTGACTGCAAATAAATCATATTGTGCAGATTAGGACATATCCTTGTTTGGAGTAGAGCGGAATAGACACGTCGATTCATCATTTAGTGGCTCAACAAAACTAATCGGCGACCATTTTGATAATCTGCTAAGCATAAATAGTAAACATTCTGTGGTTTCAGGTTTCATTAGCCGAGAAAATAATTCATAACTAATTGTTGGTTTGAGCCCTGAAACATATGATGAGGAGGATAGTCGATGTGAACAAAAGAAGTTGGCATGTCCCACCCACGCCGCTTGATTGACAATCTAAGTAAAAACAATAACGGGGCCCAGGCACATATTCTCTAGTCACTTGCTCATGGGACACAACGTAGATCATCTGAGGCATCGCGTTTTTTCTTCTGGTGGACCGACCCGAACCCGAACCTCAACACGGTTTATAGCAAAGCATCTAAAAAGAAATGTTCATATATCTATATGTGTTTGTGTGTTGCTCTTTCAGATGCTCTTCATGCCGTCAGTCATAGTGACATAGTTGTAAGCTGTTAGAATACTTGTATTAATTATTATTATTCATAGTCTTAAAGTAAGATGATTATATAGCAAGCTTTTACAGGTGTATATTAAAGATAAAACTAATGATTGCCATAATCTCTCAATTCATTTTCATTCAAATAATTGACTCGATTGATGTATTGTCAAATGACAATTAACGGATAATAAAAATGATTGCTGATTGATTTTCTATTGATTTACTATTAAAACAATGGCCTATATATTTTTATATATATATATATATATATATATATATATATATATATATATATGTGTGTGCAGAACTGTCAGTTGTTATGCTTTCTCCTCTAAAACCCTCAGTGTTATTATTGTTCTCTCTCCCCAGATATGCTGTCGCCGTTGGTAACCACAATAAATCACCATTACACCAACGGTGTAATGAAAGCGTCGACCCTTCCCCCCACACACACTGCTCTCTCCTTTTATTATCCTTCACACTTTTTCAACGTATTCCCACTTGTCCCTGTGTCCTAACCTCCAGTCCTGTCTCTGGCCAGCACAGCTAGAGTTTTGGGGTTATTGGCATTTGGCACATTCTTATTATTGGCCATCGCTACCAAAGAGTGACAATACTCTAATCGTTTCAGTACGCGAGATGCCAAACATCAGGCGCCCTTGAAACAAGCACTGAACCCGTGAATGCTGCAGTGAGGCTGCTCGGTCGCCAACACCATGAGTTCAGTGGCAAAAGGCCGGCGGATGGTGCTGAATAGCATCAGGGATAGCCTGTTGGCTATCTATTTAAAGAATTTGCATAATTTTCATCTCAGAGGTCTCATCATGTCAGGTCAAGCACTACCAACTAGCTAGATGCACACACTAGGAACTGCACTCGTGAGGGAGAAGTTAAAACAGGAGCCCATCTCAGGTTCTAGAAACCTTTGTGATTTGATTAGTCAGTCAAATAATGTGACTTGATCCAGAATGACACGTGTCCTAACCTCTGAAGAGTAAACAAACAGCAAACAACTAAGTGGGCCCAGATCCGCTCTGTAGGAGCCCCTTATCAGGCCCATTTAACTTGCAAGAGCCTTTCCAAGTGACTTGGCTCCAGTCCTGCCTCCCTCCTCAGAGGTCACATGTTCCTTAGTCCCAAGAATGATCAGGATGAATTTTACCATACTGGATGTCACTGACTGATCAAACACCAATATGGGACTGAAACAGATGGCATGCAGCATTCATTTAGACTGCAAGCAAGCACTAGTTGGTCAGGATATATCTATATAGTGGGTATAGATAGGATAGCCTAAAAAGTGAGTTGAATGATAAAGCAGGCCATACTAATTTTCCTCCCCTCCCAATCCCATGAATACTTTCTAATCGCCCATCTCTTTTCAAGGTTAGGTTAGATTTGAGTGAGAGGCATAATCATAATGAATAGGGAGCTTTTTTATAGAAGGGAGATGTTACAGAGAAACAGAAAGGTTGACATTGGAAGAGAAGAGGTGAAATAGTGAGAATCAGGGAGAAAAGACACAAGAAGCAAGAAAGAAATGTGGAGCATATCACTGGAAAGATGAAGAGAGAGAGAGACAGAGAGCTGCCAGTGTTAATCAGTCAGAGGCAGCAGCTCTGTGTCTCTAAAGGCGTAATGGGGACCAGACCCTCAGTGTGTGTGTGTCCTCTTTTTTTAACACACACACACACCTCATCAATATCGTGACATGCACATCACAACACCTGGGGGACCTTTAGGCTGACCTCTGCTATGTGGCTGATATGGGATCTGCCTATATACATATGTGAGGATTTCTATTGATTGATGTAAAGATTGGGCATCAATTAAAGTATATTCACATCGAAGGGTCTGTAGAAAATAAGCGAAACCTACTTATTCTCCAGATTGAAATGTACTGACAAACATATAGTACAACATGTCACATGCATATAAAACATGGTGATGATGTACATTAAACAACAGGCCAACAAGTGAATCCTGTGTGGCCTCAGCTGCAAAAACAATGTGACTCAGATCACAGCTTGAATCTGTAACAGCGTGTTTTTCTCTGGGATACTTTTCCCAAAACAGACACCGTTTTGGGGGTCCTGGTGAAGAGAATAGTACTCATTAAGGGTGGGTATTATTACGCGGTGTGTAGTAATTTAGATACAACTGTGTAAAAACACCAAGTATGATAACTAGGTTTTCTGCTCTGCTGTATTTTATCAGAGCGGCGGTAAAGTTAGTTCCTTCTGTCTTGCTGATCTGCAGCAACAAAGGACACATTTCCACAAAGCCATCATTTGTATTCAGTCTGACTCCTCTACAAGACCCCAAGCCAACCTTAAAATGAAACAATTATTCTGACCAGAAACTAACCTTATCCACAACTTTCTCCAGAATGATCGATCTCACCACGCAAAACACATCTGAAACCTAGATTGTTCTGACAGGGATGAAGGCTCTCTCTCTCTCTCTTTCACACAAACGCACCCGGTGCTTCATTGTGACGTCACGCAGTACGCACTTTATACACAGCACTGAGTCACTTCCACTGATTTCACCTTGGCAAAGTAAAACAACATATGTGAGAGAGAGAGAGAGAGAGAGAGAGAGAGAGAGAGAGAGAGAGAGAGAGAGAGAGAGAGAGAGAGAGAGAGAGAGAGAGAGAGAGAGAGAGAGAGAGAGAGAGAGAGAGAGAGAGAGAGAGAGAGAGAGAGAGAGAGAGAGAGAGAGAGAGAGAGAGAGAGAGAGAGAGAGAGAGAGAGAGAGAGAGAGAGAGAGAGAGAGAGAGAGAGAGAGAGAGAGAGAGAGAGAGAGGCAGCCGACGCCCAGTCCTGAGTCAGGTCCGATAAACAACCAGCAGCAGAGGGCTTCAGTGTCCCAGAGAGGCTTTCTATTGTCCAGACACCACAGGGTGACGACAAGAAGGGTGTCAAAAAGAACTCTGTCCCATAATAGAGCTGTTTGTTCATTTGAAGCACTAGATCCAGATGTAGTAACATATGATAGAGTAGAAATGTGTTCATAACACTTTTGAGGACAAGGGGTCAATGTGGATATGTATTTTGGTAATATACAAATAGTAGTGATACCAGACGAGCTGTAATGACATTAAGTCTAATAAATGTATTATATGGTAAACTGCTGATCACCACAGGCGCACAAGTTGAACAATGCTGGATTTTAACTTCCATATATTACAAAAAGGTCAAAAAGCACTAGTCTGTTAAGTAACGTGGACTACTATTTCTTTTAAAAGAGAAAAAAAGCACGTGGATCAAACTGGCTTCATGAATGTTACTAAAGTTACCAGCAGGATAGCTGGTGGTTTGCTATCATATTTAATAGAAATGACAGAATTAAATGAATGTCTATACAGCCTTTGCTCATTGGGACTGAGCACCCCCCTCCCAACACCACCATTATATATACACACACACACACACACACACACACACACACACCTTGCACCAACAAACCAAAGCTAGCCAACTGACCCATACCCACACCCACACCACGTTGACACTTGACAGGCTACATACAGTACAGCTCCTTCTGCTCGCGCTGCTACAGCGAGCTATGCCGCTGCTGTTGGCCTTGCCTCCATAAGAATAATATGAATGAATTACATAACAGAGGAATTAGGGTATGTAATATCAGGACACACTGAGCCAGAGACACACTCACTCTACTTTCTTCCAGGAATATATAGGATTGGGGGAAGTTCCATTTGCATTCGGGGTACAGTTTGCCCAAAATGCCACAGAACCCAACGTAGGCCACCAGTAATTTAAAGTTACCGATTATGATGAACATTGATAATAAACTGATCCAGTGTTACATGCAACAACATCACAAAGCCGATACACTATAGGCCGCAATTCGGCTGCTTCCATGACCCATGTATTCTTTCGAAGTGCAGGCAGCCAGCTCTGGCAGCGGGCATTATAACTTTTTCCAGGCATGCATCGTGTTACACATGGAGTTGAAGAAAAAAAAGACATGTAACCACGAGGCTCCTCCTCGCCGGATCACTGCGGTACCCTGCACCCAAATTGCAGGCCGGCGTCCCATGCAAAAGGAAAAAAAAGAAAAGGGGCAGAAAAAAACACCACCGTGCACCTCGACTCCTTGCTCTCACTTAGGGAATGATTGAATAAAACGATATCCCGTGGAGGAATTAATCATCCTGTCGTCCTTCTTGTCGGCCTTACCTTCAGCTTCAGTGTCAGTCTTCTTGGATTGGTTTTATCCGCCTCTTATACCCAAGACGACCGTTTGGCTGAATCGATGAGGAAAGCGGTTTATCAATGGAGGAATCTGACGCTCCGCTCTTATTATTCCAGCAGGGTCTTCCCTCGATTAGCCCTTATTACTACCAGGATGAAGCGAGTTTTCTAGTAATCGCGGAAGCAGTAGTCCGGAGAGCCTCTGCCGTGGAGACGCGGTGCCTTGGCGCAGGGAAGGTGCGCTGCGTGCCTGCAGCGGCCGGGAGATGCTGTCGCTGCTGAGGATGCGAGCCGGTGGAGGCTGATGATGATATCCATAGAGGTCCACGTTTCCACCTGACACAACCTCTCCTCCTCCTCCTCCTCCTCCTCCTCCTCCTCCTCTCCGCTGGTGATGCTGGAGAGAAATATCAGCATTAGTGCGGCGAGCAGAGAGAGGGAGATGGGGGGGGGGGGGGGGGGGGGGGGGGGGGGGGGGGGTAGACTGTCAGTGTCAAATGTGAGCAAGAAGCCACAAGAGGCCGTGCTTTAACGTTACAGCGGCGCACACGGTTTTAAAGGCGAAACAGAAAACCAAAAGTAAAAAGCCTATGAAAGCAAACATATGTCGTGTTAACAATGTTTCAATTAAGCTGTGTGACTTTGACCCATATTTAACTGCTATAGTCTGATGTAACGTTAGGTTAAATTAAATGTTAGCTAAGTTAAGTTTCAAATTACACTATGCTAATTTGAAATGCTAACTCTAACATTATCTCAACCACGAAGGAATGGCTACTGTTGTTACAACAAAAGCTTAACATACCTTAGGCATTGTCGGTCAAGTTGTGTTAAGATGTTTGTTTCACTAACTAGCGTTAACTAGCTAGCTAACTAACACAGTTACATTAGCTAACTAATTAATATCGCCTATCTTCCACGTTTTCTGTTCCACGAAGAAGGAGTGGGCGGGGCACCGGTTGTTTTCAAATTTCCATACACATTTTTAAAATAACTAAATCAGAAATTACTTATAAATAAACATTCTTTGTTTTTTTAAAGCACTAATGTAATGAAACAAGCTATGGATGCATGTGGGGTGTTAGACATGTGCAAAAATGCTAATCATTATATATATATATATATATATATATATATATATATATATATATATATATATATATGTAATTGTATTATTATTTATTTTTTAAATCCTGAGGTCATGAGTCCATATTAGTTCAATATTTGTTAGTATTTAGTTGACTTAAACATTGTCAAATATATATATATATATATATATATATATATATATATTTATTTTTTTGACTACGTTTAAGTCAACTAAATAACTAATTACCAGGTAAAAAATACAGATGCAATTCAGTTTCGTGATATGAGTTCAATGTTCAGTGATCTCATCTTTGTGTTTCTCTCAAAGGGCTTGACATGTGAGAATGAAAGCAAATGCGAAGGGGCATCCATCCAGAAGTCATGACATTTTCAAAAAGGAAAGCCTGAAGTAGCTGAGAAGAGACCAAATAATCGAGATTTAGATTACTTCCAAGAGATGCTGCTCATACAGATCATGTCTGTAATTTTCTTTTAAAATCTCCTTCTTTGAAGAAGCATAAAGAGGTCATGATAGAGCGGAAAACAAAGAAATGTACAACCTTTTTAATCCAATTTCCACTCCCAGCAATATAAATGCAGATTGTTCTTCAAAGTATAGGTTCAATAGCCAACTATAAGAAATGTAGCAATTACAAGAATTTTTGAAAATGCTCGTATCTGTAAAAAATATTATAATCAGCATTATATCAATTGTATTGAGGTCAATCCCTTTTCAGACAGCGTGCAAAGCACTGGTTTTAAATGTTGAGCTAGGATGACACCCAGTGGCCAAACAAGGTAACAACAGCTGCAGGAAGTCTTCAATGGCTCATGTCAGATTATTCACAAGTGTTTTTCCCCCTTCTTTTCAGGCATCTATCTATTTGTGTCTGTGACCTCATTCTCAACCCGTGAGACAGTTTGGCCACTTGTTTATTTTCTGAGCTGTTATTTTGGCCCCGCCAGCAGGATGTGACAGAGCTGGATTGCTCAACTCTTCCCTCAACATCTGGGTGCAAGATGCCTGTCCAGATGAGCTGTGTCTTCACTCCTGTCACCGATTACACCCCCCCCCCCCCCCACACACACACACATGCATTCCTTTCTACTTTCCTCTTTTATCTCCCTTCTCTCCTCACTGCTCCCACTACTCCCATGCTTTTTTAGCATTGACCTGTTAGAATCAGTTTCCCGTCTGTCAATGACGCGGAGGATAAACAGTATTTTCTGCTCATACATACAGATGTGGGATCGATTCCAGGAAATCTACGCATAGGCTAAATGAAACAGATTGGTTCAGGATAGCAAAATAGTACAATTACCACGAGAACGTATACATTTGCAAAAACCTTTTGCCAAAACGTTTTGGTAAAGCTTGACATTTTGGGAAATGTGATTATTCACTTTCTTTCTGACAGTTAGAAGAAAAGATCTACACCACTCCTGTGTTTTTATGCAAACGATGTGGCCAGAGCCACTGCCAGTAAGCTTAGCACAAGTTAGCCCACCCAGCCGAGGCATGGTTTGGTTTGACGTAGCCCACTGCACAACCACACAAAGTAGTTTTACACTTTTGTATGGATTAGTGAGCTTAAGAGATCATGTAGTTACTTTTGAAACAAGCCAGGCCACATGTTTCCCCGTGTCTCTTTGTGCTAAGCTAATCGCTTCCTGATGGAGCTTTTATATTTGGCACATATGTGAGTGGCATGCATTTTTGGAATTGTCAAAAAACCTTTCACTGGTGTAGCCGCTGTAGAGTTCCCTCACACTCTCTGCTTACCGTACCCTTAATTCAGATTCACATCATATAGTTTTAATAGATGAAAATGTAAATCTCACACGTATGTACAGCTTGTCAGCACACATCAAAACAGGCCACGTGCTTTCAGAAAAGTTCCATCTTCAACAAGTTGTTTAAGCAATGTGTTCTTGTATTAACCTCTGAACAGTCACAGGTGTGCAGATAGCAGAATGTGAACGGAATCAAAACAGTGACAGGAAATGACTTCACAGGCAGAGCCATTGACATCGGTGCTCCAGGCTCTTTGCAGAACGATCGGTATTCATACTGCGAGGAGTTTGAGCGCCCTCAGACTCTTCTCCCTCGTTCCTGACAAACCGGCTCTAAGTCCAGACATTTCCTGTCCGCCAGAGATCCAGGGCAGCATCTCAGCATTTCATCTGTAAGTAGATTACACTATAGTGATGTGCACTAAATCCACAGGGCTTCGTTTAACTGAGTCTGGAGGAGGTTGTGACGGACAGGCAGGCAGAGAGCCCCCCTCCGCCCCTGTCTCCTCATTCCAGTCCACATTTCAATATGACAGGAATCTTAAATCATATGAAGGTCTTATGGGGGATTTGGAAATAGTTTGTAGTAGTAGTAATAGTAATAGTTTTCACAAATGAATATTCCAATATCCTCTTTATCATCCATCCTCAGGTCCGGGAAATACATTACCTTCAGCACTTTAGATTGTGATAGTTTTCTCTTCATATTTAACAAGACTTTATTTTACATGTCTGTATTTTCCTAATAGTGTCCAAATAGTTTTCTGCAAAGTTTTCTGTAATGTTTTACTAATTGGGGAAAACAAAGACAGATGCAAATTTTTTGACAGCCAAACAAACAATAATAATAAACAAAGAATCCAGTGCATATGATCACTTTGGGGGTTTAAATAGGTATTTAAAGGAAATTACTATAACCCTCGTAACCAGTGCAAACTACATAGTTATTTCCAGAAAACCGAGGAATGTATTGTGACATTGTTCGGCAATTAAGGACCCATAAAGCATATAATTTCTAAATGTGGGCTTTCTTTTGTCATCTTTCAGCAAACAAGAATGTCTTTACTTTCCAATTCAGTTTGAAATGCGTGTCATATAATGAAAAGGAAGTTTTCAAAAAGTTTCCAAACATCACAATGACAGAAATGCAGAGTGGTCATGCGAAACCAATTGAAACTTAAAAGGGGGAAGACTGAAAATGTGTGCTTTGCGTGCACAAAATAAGGCCTGTGCTGAATTAGCAGTCATCATAACAATCTCTGCTCACTCAACACACGCGTACTTACTTGGTCTTATTTCAGACCAGCACTCTATCTGCCGGACTACTGTTGAATATTCATGGTTACCACATACTATTTGTTGAATGTTGGAAATAAAGTTATTGCTTCACCGTGTCGAACAACACGATGTAAAGTGTGCTTTATCAGTCGAGCCAGAGGCCGAAAGAGGTCCTGGTGCATCTCACGCATATGTTACACACATGTGTTCACAGTGCTCTCTCCACGAGGCCCGGCCCACCCCCTCGGCCGAGAGAAAAACAGAGTAAGACAGAGATAGCGAGCGAATAAGAGCGATCTGATCAGAAGCCAGCGTTGGCACTGCTCCCCCCCGACACCCCGGTCGGACCTGAAGCGCGAGGGCCTTTGGCGGGTGGAAAGACATGCGCTTTATGGGACTTGGAGGAGGAAGAGCGGCCAGCTGGAGCGGTAACAGAGTTGTATTGTGAGCCGACTGAGTGGCCGAGGCCTCGGTGGAGCAGAGACGCAGGCTGATGGGGTGGCCTCTTTCTGGGCCCCACAGGGCCCCAGTGTGCGGACGCACTCGTGGAAGTGGGTCAGACACAAGAGCACTGCGGAGAACCATTTGGAGAGCGTTTCGCTCGGCAGAGGTACAAGACAAAGAGGCATCGAAATGTCGGAGCCATGTGTACAGTGAGCTGGAAGAGAGGTTGACATTGTGTTATTGTGGTCAGATTATGTCATACGATTGTGGATGAACCGTAACCATTATGAAAATTAGGAAATGTCTGCCTGACGTTTATCAATGTGCAATTGGTGCTTCAGCGTTCACAAAATTCAGCCTCCGTTACTTTTGACCCCAAACAAGGCAAAGACAGCAGGACAACAATGTTCCCCTCCCGCCACATTCAAAGTTAATGATTCTTATCATGAGGAGTTAGACCGTTTATGACAATATGAAAAGGCCTCTCTGGAAAAAAAAAGAACTTCAAAGCAAGAGGCTGTAGCTCTTCTTGCCAGAGGGAGGCAGTGTTCTCATTCAACACACATTAACATTCTTCACAGCATCCATTTTGCCTCCAATTCTCTGCAGCTCTTAAGCTGCAAAATGATCGCCAGCCACATAAGCAGAGAGCAGAGTTATCTTGTTATTGATGTGGGCACTTTGAAGAGAAAAGGGCAGCCGCATTCTGGCAGACGAGAGGCCGGAGCGCAACAGCACAATAAAAGAAATATCTGAGGGGACAGAAGAATGCGAAGAATGGGAGAGTAAAACCTCCTTCAGAGGACGGACAAAGGCAGTGTCACACGTTAAAAAAAACCCTGGAATGAACTTGGAAACACCATAAAGTTATGTTTATGAGTTTGTTTCAGGGATATTGTGCCCACACACAACGGAGGAGTGATTGCACTCAAAGTGTGAGACGCTCAAACCTTAGTCACAATACCTCTGCTCTGCCCCACAATCCCATGAAAACAGAACATACATTGTGGCTTTAAGTCACATCCAAACATTTCTCGAGCACATCAAAACAGATTGTATACCTTGAATAGTTTCAGGAAAGTCACATTCCAGTGTGTTGCAACATGCGTGTGTGGAGGACTGCGTGGTTATGCTTTACATATGTCCTGGCACCCCGTCAGAGCATCATCTGGTTGCCCTCTCCGTTTGCTCCGACATGCTTTGTATTGATCCTCCCACATGGAGCCACAGCAGGGAATCCAGCACGTTAAACTCCAGCAGCGTTTGAAGAAGAAAAACGAGATCTGGTGACATGAGATGTGGATTTGAGACGAAACAGACCACACCATCAAGCGCTTGGGTCTTGGTAAATACTTTATATGCAATTGTTTCTTGATCTTTGCAAACACCGTATAGAAAACACTTAAGGTAACACTTTTCAAACATGTAAAGCGCGTCTGAGCTTTCAGACAGACATGACACAGTAATCTACAGTTTTAGAAACACTCTCCCCCCCGACATGCCCATACACCCCCCTCAACACACTCCCAACACACACACACACACACACGCTGCTAACAGGCTCTCCACTTATTATTCACAGTAGGCTTTATAACACTGTTTCTGTATCGTATGATGGTTCTCAACATTTTTTTTATTATTTAAAATAGCTATCAACATTTATACTGTAATATTCTGAAAGTGATACATTTGTATTTACATGAGCTTATTGAGCTATATTCAAATACAATGTGTGTGTGTGTGTGTGTGTGTGTGTACATTATGAATAATTGTATGTTGGTGTGTGTATATATATATATATATATATATATATATATATATATATATATATATATATATATATATGAGTGTGTGCTGACCATTTCCACCTGATCATTCTGTTTGGGTCACTGACCGAAGACCATTTCCACTTATGGCGCCCAATCTGTTCAATAGTCCAGTTGGAAAAGAAGAAGAAGAAGAAGAAGAAGAAGAAGAAGAAGAAGAAGTAGCGTGGAGCTCTGATGAGTTGTTGCCTCACAGTGGTGCCTCGATGCAGGGCAGCAGAGTGAAGCTGGTTCACCGAGGAGCATGAGGAGTTCACGGGAGAATGAAGTGACCGGCGGTGGTGCGAGGCGTTCACAGCATGTTGGACTCGTCGTACATTCAGCAGAGGCCAGGAGGTGTCAGTCTTTATCTTGGACGGCTGTGTTTCAGTGTCCAGCATCCTCGGTGACTGGCACATTCAGACTCTCGTGTTTCTCATTGCGTAAGAGATCAAAAGTAAGAAAACATGGCAAATGGTCACAGTACCATGTCAACGGCTTTCTTGAGCATCAGAAACGGATGCTTTCGGGGGCGATGGGAAGTCTTCCAGCTCATCAATCCACACCGCCCTCCCCCTAAATCTTCCTCCTCCCTTCACCTTTACTCCTTCACACACACACACACACACACACACACACACACACACACACACACACACACACACACACACACACACACACACACACACACACACACACACACACACACACACACACACACACACACACACACACACACACACACACACACACACACACACACACACACACACACACACACACACACACACACACACACACACACACACACACACACACACACTCATTGATGTGTACATTCATATACACAAAGTACAGAAGTAAGTAATTACACCTACACAGAAAAAAAAGAAAAAAGAAAGAAGGTTGGCACGCACACATGGCCACACGGGGACCTGGGTAAGAGACCAAACTAATGTGAGAGGAAAGTGAGGCACATAATCTGACAGGCAGAATCCAGCCTGAATTTTGGTATACTCAAAACAGAAGTGGATGATTAAGGTGTCGCAGACTGTCCCAGGCTTTCAGCCCAGTGAGAACTTCTAAAATGTAGCATCTATGTAGCACCTATATTCTCCCGGTGGCCATACGAATACTCTGAATCTTTAAGTACCTATTAAACAGAGACAGCTGTAGAAGCTCGGGCTCCATTGTCCACACGAGTAACAGCCATGCCGGCAAATAATTTCGGGGTTGGACTAAGGTACCATAGTGATGATATGAATAGTGCTTAAAGGCTTATCTTTTCTTTCACATCCTAATTTGCTATTACCAAGGTCGAAGGCATTGTAACAGAGATCCACATAATTAAACATCTAAAGAATTTATGTGCTCCAACAGTCTCATAAACTCTGGGTTGGGACCCCGAAATAAGTCACAGGCCTATTTCTGCTGGGTCCCTCCATGGCAAGAGTAGCAGTAGGTTGTCATGAGCTGGGGTCAGAAGAACAGGGACTAAACTCTGTCGCTGCTGAGTGCAGGTGTGACACAGTGGTTGAAAATAAAGATGGAACTGTCGAGTCAATCTCTGGAGGGCGTTTACCGAGGTGCTTGAGAAGGACCCCAAAGGGTCTTTGAGGGCCATTCATTCAAAGTGGCAGCACTTTGATATCCCTGGATGTAAATGTGAGTCTTTTGTAACTCCTTTTTCATACACCTTCCCTTTACAGTATTTAAAAGCTACTTCATTATACTGGACGTGTTGGTTCACAGGGTCAGTTCATTTTGTTCCAAATTGGCAACAGAAAGGGTGGTCGGGGGAGAATGAGAGAGAGAGCAGGTAATCTGTCCATCCTTCCAGTAACCCCCTCGCTCTGTTAGGATGGGCATCGGGAGTTTAGGCGAGTTCCAGTTCAACCGTCGTCTGGGGTCGAGTCTTCAGGGCTGGACGAGTCCTCAGCAAAGTCGTCTGACGAGCCACTCTTGTGGATGCGTCCGTCGCTGCGCATGCTGTGGAAAGTCTTGCGGAAAGCCTCCATCATGGAGTGCGCCAGCTTCTTGGCCTCGAGCTTGCTCTCGCACTCAACAGCGTGGCAGTCCATCTGGAAGGACAGATCGTCGTTGATCTCCCGGTAGATCCAGGCAAATACGTTGGATCTGACGCTGTGGTCGGCCGTGCAGTAAGCGATCCGTGCCACCTGGTAGGTGTCCATGGTTACCGAGGCCTCGCCGTGCTCATCCAGGTGGTGAAGACGCACCTGGAAGGGACGGATCTCTAGCAGGGAGTTGCTTTCGGGGTAGGTGCCCTGCTGGTGGGCGAGGGAACGACCCTCCACCAGACCCACCACTGCCGACTCTGTGCAGCCCGACAGAAACTGGGTCCCGGAGATCGCCACTTTACCCAGGTAGGCCACCTGTAGGAAGACACACACAGATACTATTAGACTGGTCCTTTCCACAACGTCACGTTTAACAAACACTAAAATGAGATCCAGCTACCGTAGAATAATTACAAATGATACTGCTCCCTGTCATACTGAAAGAGCCCTATTATGACTTTTTATAAAGCACTTTTCTTTACAAAGTCAAAAGGAAAAGACACAGGGACAATACCAGCCGAGGACTATGAGAATCTGGAGGGCACAAAAATGACCACTTTTGAGAGACTTTCTTGCCTGATTGAGCCGAAAGAAGCAAATTGAAAACAGTGGGCCGAGAATAGTCCCCTGAGCAACACCACAATTAAAATGGACATTCAAGTGAAATAATAGGGCTGATCTGGCCTCATATATTTGTATATATAGAAAGGAACATTCACCCATCAGCCCCAACAGTTCTGCAATGAATCAATGTCTGCATGTTCAGCTTCATCAGACGCCAATGCCATGCAATGTGAAAGCTGTTACCAGGGTCCAGAATAGTCCAGATCACTACTAAACAGGTCTTTGTCTTTATCAAGAGTGGACGCATTTCAAATTTGAAGTCACCTCATACAGTAAGTATTCCTCTATTCATATACATCTTTAGGTTAATCAACCTGGGGTGCGTTCATTCTCTCTGTAGTGATGATAATAGCCTTTTATGATTTCAGCCCTGTTGTGTGTGTGACACTGACTGACACTGACTGTGCTGACATGAAGAGGGATGTTTGTTTGTTTGCTATTTCCCAAAGAGAGAGAAAAAAAAAAGCTGTCGCTGCAACAAGGACCATAGAATCCAATAGTAATGACACTGCATACCAGAAGAGCGATAGACTGAGGAGATAGAGAGGGAGAGCAGGAGAGAGAGTTAAGAAGTCAACAAAGCTGGAGTTTTCTATGGGAAGGTGACCAAATCAAGAGCGCTCCAGCAATAATGGCCGACTTGTGCACGTTCTCTTCATGGTGTTCTTCATAGCTTGATGAAAATACACAGAGGAGGAGCATGCTACGAGTCAAACACTAGGAGAGTTTTTACTCCTGTCTGTGTTTATACTGGGGCAGGGGAATACTCCTCTCATGAGTTCATTACAGCTGGCTGATGTGCAGCACACAAGGCTGCAGATAACATGAGCGCAATGATAAGCGGGAATACTAAAAGGAGAGATGTGTATCATACAACAGTCTGAATCATTTATAAAAGATGGGACCTGCTTCCTTCATGTCTCAATGCACATATGTCAATGTCAAGCCAGTCGGAGAGGTTATCGAGAACACTATTCCCTTCAGATATGTTCACTATTACCTACAAGTCTTTTTGAGTTCTCTGCGATTTATTATTCAACAACAGCAAGTGAACAGAGCAGATCAACAATTACCAAAGCCAGACAGACATAAAGCACCAGAAAACGACACAAAGCAGTCGCTCCTTGTCCCATTTTAAATCAACACGTGACTACGAACTCTTCTTTCAGTTTGGTTTAGTCTGCCGGCCCTCATTTACTGCTCTGGTTTTCACTGAATGGGATCTTTCAGGGTAAGCACGGAGAACAGTCAGCCAGTCACTCAGACCAGCCTCTTGGTTGGACAGGCAGCTAAGTCTTATGTAGGGCAGGTGTAGCATTTAAGCTGCAAAAAACATTTTATAAACCGACGCCGGCAGCAATATCTTTGGAAAGGACGCCCTGAAATCGAAGTGAAATGTAGTGTCTTGCCAAAATAGTTTGTAAAGTCACGCACACACAAAAACTCGTAATTACCAACACACACATGCATGAAAGAAGTAGAAGATTCTTTAAATTAAAAAAAAAATACAGTAAATGAAAAGAATGGAGACAAATAGAGGGAGACAGAGGAAGCTAATGAGAAATGGAAAGCAAAAGAAACAAAAAACAAATGTACTGTCCAAAGATTGAAATAAATACATACATCAACACCACTAACGCTCACTTATTAATACATTACAGAAATGTTACACACCTATTTCAAGGCCAATTTATGAAAAATAAGATAAGTTATAAAGCCTGAAAGCTATATATTAACAACACAAGCAACAATATTATCGAATGCCAACATCAGAGATGATAGTGTCAGAGGTAGCATTACTGGACCAATGGCAATGTAAAATATTTCCTGTGACAGTCACAAGACACATGCTCTAAAGCAGCATGTGTAGTATCTGCAGAACTGGTATGCTATGACTATGGTGGATTAGGCCCTGGTAAACCCTGATTACAGAGCAACATGACATGGATTCCCAGTTTCCTATCGGCAACAGTAAGAGATCCAGGAGGTGAAAGCAGCTGCCTCCTCAGGCCTTGTTTTCATTAGTGGTGACCGCAGGGGTGGGACATACAGCCTTTGCACCCGATCCACCATTTAGCCGAGTACCACAGGTCTGCCGGAGCAGCCTGGAGGTAGGGGCGGTTTTTGCTAGTCGACCACACCGACACCGTCTCGCAGCCAAAAGGTGGTCAGTCACTCAGCAAGCCAACAAATCCAACGACGACGCCAAGATAAATCCACCGCCCACAGTTTGTGTGTCAAACAGCAATAAAGAGTCATTGTGCACTTCTTTTTTCTGTCTCTCCAATTTTGATATTAAGTTACTAAACTGCGATCGGTTCTACCGATTACCAGTGCCAGGTTTTATTCTCTTACAGCGGCTGGGAGTTGGCCAAAAAGGTTGTTCATGTTTTCTCACAATCTATACATGTCTGCTCTACTGTCTTTGGTGTGAGACAATTAGGAAGTGATCTAGTTAATAAACCATGTTCACAATTTGGGGAAAAAGAGCCAAGATAAAGAGTTGCAGCTGCTCGTTATCTAAACTGAATTCAGTCTGATGTTGCTTTCTTTTCTCCAAGCGAAAGATTAGGTTTTTTTCCCCAAAACCAATCATTAGTGACTGGCGTATCCACTATAGTTGTAACTGTACAATAAATACTGAAAGCTTTCTCTGATCATCCAAAGAAAATATTAAGGAAAGTAAAAATTAAGAAGAGACGGGCATGAAAAGGAGGAAGATGGTGGTTTTGGTTGAGTCCAAAAGTGAAAATGTTTGTCTTTGATAAAGAACTAAATACACTGGCCGGATTTGGCACATTTGTAACTGTTTGGGCTGAATGTTGAATTTCTCTCCAAGTATCAACGTTTCAAGCCAAGAAAGAAAATGAAATGAACGAATATAAAACTGGTAGGTGTGTGTGTGTGTGTGTGTGTGTGTGTGTGTGTGTGTGTGTGTGTGTGTGTGTGTGATAAGCGAGGAGGACACCAGACTGAGCAAACATTTAGAGTTTGTTTCCTCAAAGCAAACATTCAGCTGAAGAGGAAATTGTTACATTGCCTGAGCAGAAAGATGAGGGACAGATTGAAATTGAAAAAAAACAAAACTGCTTATAAGGCTGTTCATAAAAGAAGACAAAACAGATACACCACTAAAAGCTCTGAACTTGGCTGAATTTTTATAGTTTGCAGTTTTTTGAATCAGCCATTTCAACAGTACGGACATTATTTCCTTCGGGGCTAAGACACTGAGCCTATTTACACCTGGTATTAAACGGGTCTGTAGGAGAACATAGCATCTCTATAAGGAAAGCTGAATGTTTGAACACACAGACGCACTAAACGTGAAACTAAATGTGGAGTTTATTTGGTTTGGGTGCTGATTAATGCCGATGGGTAGACAAAACATGTGGACAAATAACCACCAGTATATTGCCAAGCATTCATGTTCAAATGTATTCATGGTTTTCACGTGTAAATTATATTTGGCACAAATGACAGCTGTGACTCGTAGTTGTATGTCATTAATGCGTGTACCGTTAATCCAATCCATGTGAAACACTGGAACTGTTTGGCCGTTGGGCAGAACCACCGTGACCATAGGAAGAAATACCAGAGCTGACATGATGGACATAAACTAGATCGTTGTTAGATCGTAGAGTGACAACGCTGTAGAACTAGACCGGTGCCATTGAAATACACACATTTATAACCCGAGGAACGGTAAGAGACAAGATCCGCTCACCCAGCACGTCGCATGGATGTTTTTTGTTGAGCTGTTGCTTTCCTTCGTGGGAATACGCAAACCATAGACGAGTGGGACCCTTGCAGGAAAGCTGAAGCAGCAGTGATGTTGTCCTTAATACAATATGACTTGACCCGTGACGTCCTTCAGTCCATTAGACCCCATAGAAGTCCAGTAAAAGAAAAATACACACAAGTGTTCCTGCTGCCATCTATTGCGAAAGAAAGTCCGTCACACTGAATTAGCCTCCACTAACATCATAAGAGAGTATGCTGTCATGAAGCAAAACCTAAGGGACCCTTTTGGGAAAGTATTGTTGAGACTGTCAGGGATCACAAGACATGAGATGCTGTCAGGAAGAGGTGAAGATCAGCTGGACAGTTGTTGTCTTTTTGCTTTAGGGTAATAAATCAAAGCTGGGTGATGCAATATCAAGGAAAACAGCCAGGGGGGGATACGGTAAAGTTCTACACAACAAATCTGATTTTCTAGTTCTGCAGTTTGTGCAGGGCAGATAGACATTTGTTTATTTCCCCTTTTTACTTCTTTTTTTTTTCACCTTCACTAGAGCCAATTTTGTGAATTTTTGGATATTTTGAATTGGCAGAGAGATGTACATGGAAACTACCTAAAAAAATCAAAACTTGAAACTTGAAAAGAAAGAAACAGAATAAAAAAGGCAGACAATCTGGCAGACAACAACAGAAATACGGCCAAGCAGACTTGACATTTCATATGAAATTTGATTCAAAATGGAGAAATTGCTTTGATACTTAATTGAAAAAAAAGAAGTAAATTCTTCCTTTTGAAAAACTAAATGTTGAGACTTCAAACCAAACCCTCCGATAGAATAACACTGAACAAACACCATGACTGCCGGAGCGGTACGATACATTGACTGTATCTCATTTTGGTTTGTCGGCAAACATTCTGGAAGATTTCACAGAAAGACGCCAGCGAGGTATGTGGGTAATCATATCAAAACAGAAAGCCCACATTTTGATCGAGCTTCGGACTGCAACTGAATACCTCCATGAAATACAAGGTCTCAAAGCAGCCGCGTTCAAAAGCTCACCGAAGCACAAGTGAACAATCCGTGTGTCTGGAAGTCTGAGACGAGTTAGTGTGGGACTTTTAACCGCTACAGTGTGTGAACAAATTACAGGTTTTGATGAAATCATCTTAAATTGTCCGGCCGGGGGAGGCGTCGTGATTCAGGTCGAGCGCAGAAGCGAGCTGCAGTCAGGCTCTCCAAGCCAAAACGGTACAGACTCACTGCATGAGTCAGTGTTTGTGAAGCAAACCACTCAAGCTCGGACTAAAACTGATACGTGAGTCCATCCGTCCCAGACCAGAACACATCTATTGCTCTCCGCCTGCTCACCAGTCGTCGCAGTGCTGGCGAGTCAGACAGGCGGCTTAAATCATTCCAGAGTCCTCCCCTTTGTTTTAACTCTCCATGTGTTTCTCTTCTTTCTCCCCCATCATCTCTGAATGTCTGTTGTCTTATCTTTCTTCAACTCTCTCCATCTCTTTCAGACAGTTTCCCTCCCAGCATCTGTTTTCTCCCCTCCCCATCACCTCAACTCTATCCTCACATCCCCTCAGCTAACTGTGAACATTGTTACCACGTCGAATGGAAAATATTGATTCCATATGAAGACAGAAGTAAAGATCAGTTACAGGACCGACGGCCTTGGGGGGGCTGCGAGGGAGGAATGCTACGAAGTGAAATGGAGCAAACATTGACAGAAAAACAGTGAGGCGGCAGGGAGGTTGACATTTAAACTACACACTGGATCGCTGCTGCAGACTAGGAACTACGTGTACGTGTACCTGCTTCGTAGGACATGGGCAAGAACAAAAGAGATGGAGTCCAAGTGTTTGTGAATGTGAGGAGGGGAGGAGCGTGCTTAAACATTTGCATGTGTGGTGAGACATGTGGCCGCCATTACCGATGATGTTTATGTAAGATATTCCTATTCTATTCTCTCTCTCTCTCATTATATTGGGGATCTGTCCGACCTGCGAGCTCAAGTCATTGATATACTAGTTCTTGGTCGCCTTGCTAACTTGTCTTTGTGTCCTGGAAGAAGTTGAAAGAAACAACGTTGGGAAACACGCTTATTTGCTTCATTGCAGAGAGTTAGATGAGGAGATTGAAAACACTCAAATGTCTGCAGGCTGTATTTATGAAGCTACTGTCAGCAGCTGGCTAAATTAGTTTAGTGCAAAGACTGGAAACAAGGGGACAGTTCACAAACCCACCTACCGGCATCTCTTAAAATCTCTAAATATCTTGTATGTTTAACCTGTACAAAAAACAAGTTTAAAAAATCCAATTATTTGCAGTTTTGTAGATTGTAATTGACAGATAATGAAGAGGAAAAAAAAGACATACTGTATATCCACTTAAATATAAAAAAAGTATATCATGCTGTTACTTATATGCCCACACCTTGCACTCTACACGGGCCTCTTAATATCCTTAGGATGAACAATCTGCCAAAGAAAAAAAACCTCTGTGATTGAACTGCTCATAATAACCTGTTCTCTGGGTTTACAAGTAGATATTGCTTGATTCTACTGGGAGACAAGCAAAAAAAGGTTGTGAGTGATCGCTTTAGTTCAATGTATGGCAATCATCAGGGAGGTTGTGCAAATACGTCCAGTATCCATGCTGGATGATTAACTTGTCTCTGCGACTGTTACTCATTAAAAAACCCGCCTTTAAGCACACGCCAGTAACAATGCTCCCTGTGTTTCATAATAAATAAGGCATTCATTTGATGAGGACACACAAACTCAACAATGCCTTAAAAAAACCACAACGATGGGCATGACAAAAGAGAAGCAGACACACGTGCAGCGAGGGGGAGACGGGGAGGGAAAGTTGTTGTAAACAGATCGAGAGCAAGGCCGACGGAAAGCAGCTGAAATCAAAAGGAGGACAGAAGAAAGCGAGGGATGCACAGATAAGACAGAGAAAACATCCGCAGCGCAGCAAGAGAGCCTGTGGGAAGAGAGACAGGAACATCCTGGACACACACACACACACACACACACAGTCTATGTGTCTGTCTGTGTCCTTCGAGACTTATTTGTGTGTAACCACAAAGGTATGTGCGTGCGTGTGTGTGTGCGTGTGTGTGTGTGTGTGTGTGTATGAGAGGAGCAGAGATTGGGCAGCTGTGCGGCTGGAGCCACAGCTGGTTCGACTATCAGCAGAGAAAGGGAAGCGATGGGAAGAAATAAGGAGGAGGTATGGGAAAAGGAGGAGGAGGAAGAGAGAGGAATCTTTGAGGAGATACCTGTCCCTACGGAGAGGCTTTGGGAACATGGAGGAGGAAGAAGAAGAAGAAGAAAGGGGCTGAGATGACAGGAAGAGGGACTGAGAGCAGAACAAGGAGGCACTTGTTGAGTTTGGTCCTGTTGGATCTGATCTGGGAACAGACTGTAATGTGAAGGTACAAAACAGTCGGCTACACTTCTGGAACTCCTCTCCCAGACGCCGGTCCAAGGACACACTGGTGGTGCAGACAAAACAAGCCGCCTATCTCTCAATCCGTGTCTTTTTTTCTTGCCCCTCATTTGTTCCGAACAGTAAAAGTTTGTGTTCTTTTCCAAATGGCACGAGAGGAGATGTCAGTGTGAAAATACGGTTGTTTTTGTTCATGACTAAATGTCTGACTATTTGGAAACATCGTGGGCTTGTATCTGGCAGTGGTGATCTTATGTTGTTTGCCAAAAGTAAAAGAAATACCTGGTATTAACAGCGTGCGAAAGGAAGCTTATAACTTAGTGGCCTATGGCACGTTTATGCGGATCAACATTTGAGCACATTCATGCATAAGGCTTAGAAGCATATTTTTATAAGGAAGTTTGCTCATTAAGATTCTTGCCAAGAGTTAAGATAATAAGACCGATATCACTCGCATGTCTTTACAATAAATATGAAGCTACAGCCTTCGCTGAGCACTAAGACTGGAAACAGGAGAAACCGCTACGTCCAAGGGTAACCTACCGACCAGCACCGATACATCACACTAATTAACAAGTTATATATGATTGGTTTAATCCATTTCTGGGAATGGGATGGTATGTTACTGGTCCTGGTCAAGAAACGGTCCAACTTGCTTGCCGTTTCCCCCAATTTCCAGTTTGAATGCTAAGCTTAATGTCTCCTGGCTGTGGCTTTATTCATGGTGCACAGGAATACAATAAGAACATGTTATTGAGTAAAAATATTATTATGGATTTGTACAAAATAATGTGTTTTATATGTTTGTGTAAAAAAAATAAAACGTTATGGGATTTTGTAACATCCAAAATATCAATAAATGTAAAGTACTGACCCGAAAATAAAGCATTGGTGGAGGTTATCCTGATGTTCTCCTTCAGGAGGCCCCTGCGTCTGGATCCCGCAGCATAACTGGGAATGCGCTGCTTGGGAATGCAGCATTCCTGAAGAGGTTGTTAACATTCCTCTAAACGTATTGAATCAGCACAGTGCAGCTGGCTCCGCTTGCCACGGCATGCAAAGATGGATGAGGGCTTTTTCTTCTTCTTTTTTTTAAGTGCTGTTTGTGTTGCGCGGTGAGATGACGATGCTGTGTGTGTGTGTGTGTGTGTGTGTAAGCACAAAACAGAGACTGAGTGTTTCACTGTAAGTCAAGACAAGAGCACCTCAGTGTATATGAAAGAAGCTTTCACATTCCCAGCCCCTTCCATACATATGGGTAGATTCTTCATACTCCAAATGATGGCAATAAAATATGTCTCAGCTTAAACAAATAACTTTCCACTCTAGTGACACTGGTGTAGTTACTTTTTCTATTCCTGGCCACAAAGTATGGCCTCACGCAGACAAATTTGCAATGCAAACGCGAAAAATGAAAGTGTATCAAAGAGCTTTTTTTTTTTGGTCAAAGCAAATAGAAAAACTGTAACTGCCGTACATGAGCGCCGCAGCCGGCCCGCCGGGATCCGCCTCCGGAGCGCGCGGTGGCTCATCTAGTCCAGATTTCTTGCACAGAGAAAGTTTTGTGCAACGCTGCAAAGATGTTGTCGGAGGCCCGAGCACACACATACATACTCACACCAGAGACGTCATGTGTTTATCGGGCCGTCGTGATTCTAGTCACACCAGTGTAAACACAGAACATTTTAGTGGCACTGGAACTGGAACTCTAACGCGTAAGAAAGAAACACAGAGAAAAGGCTTGAGCTCCGGAGCCCTGTGGAAGTTAGTCTGGAAATGTTTTAAATGGCTGACTCCCACCGTGGAGATAACAGCGAAGGCGTTGAAGGCCGATCTTGAGACGGCATTGTGTCTCACTGTCCGGTGCCGAGGATCAAGCACTGAACTGTTGCCCAGTCCGGATCCTCCACTGACAAGTAACAGGACAAGCAGAATAGACGAGTTAACCTGAACCTGAACCCAGACTGCGTGAGAACACGCATTTCACCACTTTGATCTATACTTACGGTACACAAAAGTAACCGACGTAAGATGTGCACATTCCTATATTTTCTTTGACATATGATTATCATGTTATCTCATGTCGAACAAATCCACCGACTGAGGCTGACTCAAGTGACGTCACTTGAGGCCATACATCAGACTAGATGAGTTCCTCGTTTAGCAGGGAATAACCCGGGAAAGCTTGTACAATATTTTAAAATAACACACACACTCTCACATACACATATATATATATATATATATATATATAAATATATAAAGGAGAATCACTGATACAAAGGCGCTATTAGACATTCACACATTCTTCAGAGAACTAGGAGCACCGGTCATCTCACTCCGGCTGCTTATCATCTAAATGTCATCACTGTGCGTTCTGTTCTCTGTTCACTGGAGCAGACGGTACGTCCAGCTCACTCTCTGACATCGGAATACCAAGTACAGAGAGACAAGCAGCCTCTCTGCCTGAGAGATTAGATAAAGACACGGTAGTGTAAGTGACGTCAGTGGGAGAGTCACACTTGATCACTGGTTTTGGTTTAATTGCGAGCAGAAGAAGTAGGAGACGCAGTGCTGACTGTCTTTTTCACAGCAGACATTTGGTCTTGCCACAACGGGAAAAGCAAAGGTGTGACTGATAACGTTAACTAAGCTCTGTACTAGCCATTACTATAATTCCACTTGTTTTACACTTACACTTTTCCTCCTGTGACAGAGGCACTTTAGTGACGTTCTGGGAACACTCATTAGCTTAATCACTGTCAACCACATCTTAAAAAGGAAAATCCAATCCATTTTTTTCAATGGATGTGAAGTGGCTTGCTTTGACAGCAGCGGGCCGGGCCGGGGAATGAGAGGTGGCCTTTCATTGTTGCTGGCTGTTAGCTTTGGCAGAGGGACAGCAGGCCTCAGCCAGTCTTCCTGCCTGCCTGTAAACGGGGATCACGACTGGGGCCGAGTGAAGCAGAGAGGGAGAAATGAAAGAGAGGGGATTATAAAACATTGCATAAGCGTACAAAGTGGTAGCATGTTGCATCGTAGCGTATACAAGCCAAGCAGGAAGGAGTGCAAAAAGAGCAAAATTGGGTTTACTCATGTTTTATCTTTACACTTTCAATACAGTGTTTGTGGCTGCAACGTCCGCGGGTTTGCTCACGCATTGTGCTTCCACCTCGAAAGACGTGTGCTATCTAAATAATGTTTGCTTGCTTGCTTGAAAATAAAACAATGTCTCTTTGAGGTGTAACAGTAGAAGCAGAGGGGCAGAAACAGGTGGGCAGACAGATATGCAGACAGGCAGGTAGTGACTCAGACAGGAAGTTACACAAGCCAACAGATGCGGGAGGCGAGGCAGACAGACTCGCATATAAGGAGGCCGCGGACAGATGAGGCAAATGGATTTTTTTTGTGTTCCTGGTATTCTGCTGAATAGCTGCAGTGGTATCCATGGCAACATTCTCGGAAATGCTGGAAAAGAGCAGCGAGTACAGAAGAGTGAGTGGATGCTAGGATTTAGAGATTAATTTAGACAGAGAGGGATACCAAGTCCAGATGAGGAGAAAGTCTTATCTTCACTGGTGTCTATGTGTGGATTAAGTTGGAGATGCAGTGAAAACAGATTTATACTTTAACAATGGCAGGCAGGATAACAGCTGTCTTTTAAGAGACACGAGGATGAGGGGGAAGAGCAGGTGCAAAGCCTTGTAGTAAACAACGCATCGGCTTAACAATATCACATCATGAGGAATGTTTTGTTCATTTGAAACAAAGCTGTCATCTGTCAGCTCTCACCACGGACAATGGGATCGGTGTCCTGACATATCCTCATTTTAATTCTTTGGATTAAAGATTCATTTTGGAATATCGCAGCATTAGTTCCCATTTTATAAATCATATTGGTATTTAAGATTTAGTAACTACTACCTCCCCCCCCTCTGTGTGTTAACTTATTTCTCTTTCCCAGAAGACCAAACTTCCCTGTTCTTCCAGTAAGGTCCTCTCACTGACTTTCACTTCGACTTTTTGGGAAGAAGATGAGGACTCAGCACTTTTTGGCCCCTTAACTGCATTTTTCTGTTTTATAGTGAATGATTGTGTGTCTGTGTGTGTTGGCGCTTGTGTACAAAGAACCAACCAAAACGCATGGGGTGTGTTCCTTTGCAATGATTTTAATGAATACGTTTGTCTTTAGTGTATCTGAAACTAAGAATCGTTGTGTTTTTGTTAGCTTCAAATGAGCCGTTTCTATTTATATACGGAGCGGGTCCTCTTCATGGAGTTTGATATGTTGCACCTCCATGTTGTATCAGGAGTGCCTCAAACTTTAATAACAGACTTATCTTCACGTACCCTTAATTTGTTTGTTTATTCCATTTCAAATGTTAATATTTCTATTTTTAAATGATGTCTTATGTCTCTTTTGCACTGTATTTATTGTTATGCACTAGTCACCAAGCCAATTTCCTTGTATGTGCAAACTTACTTGGCAATAAACCGTTTCTGATCAGAGCAGAACGGGCTTTTCAGGAGTGTGGGGGGGTGCTTAAAGCGACAGGTGCTAACATGAAGCGTTGCAGACAATCAAAGTGAATACAGCTTTTTTTTAAACATTGAATCATGTAAACTGGTTCAAGTAGAAACCCAAAAGTATGAACATGAAAATGAGCATGATATATCCCCCTTTGAGGAAACAGCCTGATATTAATTGTGTAGTTTAGTTAGTTGAAAAGCTTCCAGTCCTTTTCCAATATGCTCGTTGTTGGTTCAGTGCAAGTGACCAAAGCCAACATTTAACCTTCCAAACAAAACCCACTTGAAGTATCTCACAGGGGCCCACGGTCCTCTCAAGCCCATTTGTTATACTTAACGCTTGTAAGGCAGCGACACAATCGGTTACTTTGGATTGTCGGTGCCGTGTGTATTAAGAGTGTGCGGCTGTTTAAAAAAAATCTGCAGCCCCCAGCTCCTTCGAGGACGGAGAAAAGAGAATAGGCTGCGAGTCAAACTGCTCATTGGATTACACTTCGCACAGCCAGGAAGGGGAGGAAAACAAAAAAGGCACCCATGCCAGAGCACATGGCACACACTCATATGCCCACACACACACACACACACACACACACACACACACACACACACACACACACACACACACACACACACACACACACACACACACACACACACACACACACACACACACACACACACACACACACACACACACACACACACACACACACACACACACACACACACACACACACACACACACACACACACACACACACACAGTTTATTAATAAAGAAAAACAGTTGGATTATGGTATTAATGCTATTATAGATTTACTGCCCAGGAGCAAGGCTGGATTTGGGGATTATCACCTTCATGTGACCCTACCTTGTATCCAGCATGGGTCCTGCCCTTTGTGAGCGGAGTGGTGGAGCAGAGCTCGATGGCCTCAGGCTCGTGAAAGATCACCGTGGGCAGCGGCTCCTTCCTCAGCGTCAGCACATTGAGCTTGGTCTTCAGCATGGTCTGAAAGTGCTGATGGAGAAAAGAGAGAGATACGCACTGTGCTTTAGGCAAACGTCCAACCAGTATCAGACCACTATAAGCCTACAGGTTAACATTCGTCGTTTCCATGTCAACACTGCTGGAGACCTGACATTGGTATTTTAGTTCAAAGTTCATATGTGTAAATGTGATGGTAGACTTGGTGCTCTATAACAATTTCATGACTCAAATGGTTTAAAGACATCAGGATATCGTGTTTTGAGATTGTGTTTGAACGTTTATGAAATTCAAGGCAGGAGCATTCCAGATTTACTGAGTGGTGAAAACTGGAGATGAAGACCGGGAGTGAGATGGTTTTTTCTGCTGAAAGTGGAATATGAAGGGAGCTCTGCCCTCGCTACCTCCGAAAAAACAAGAGAGGAGAGCCGCCTGCTCTCACACTAGAGTCCATGGCAAGTGTTTCCTGAAGCCGAGCAGAACCACATGGTGGATCTGGCTCCGAGGAATTTCTGCGCTTTTCTATACAGTCAAGACAGAAATGAGCAGCTAATGAAATCAGGACTTCCACAACTAAGGAAAAGAAACGCAGGCATATGGCACGTCTGCTGCTGCTCTCCTCAACTATCAAAGACCTTACAGCACTAACAATTGGTCGGTGAAACTATTTTCTTATGCATGGGCAATAATGCTGATATTTCTAATATGAATTCGTTACCCGCAGTTTACCTGCTTTGACTTGAACGTGCAGTCCTTTTAGCCACGCTATGCCGACATGGTCAAATGGAAATATGGACTGCTATGAAATACGGTACCGATATTTATGGTCCTCAGAGGATGAGCCATAATGACTTTGATGATCTAGCGGCATCGATCAGGTCAAATCTTAAATTCCTAAAATACTTTGGACCAAATAGCTGCAAAACAATTGACGTCAGCCTACTGCTCATCAAACACTAGCATGCAAACACGCTGAAACAAGATGGCGACATGTGAAACATTCTACTTTGTACCTGTATGCAAGTCCCTTTGCTTCTCACCTTTATTATTATTATTATTATTATCATCATCTACTCTCTAGTCATCTATTCTAAGTCTCAGAATATGTCTTAGAGTGAACACTGGCTATCCTGTTAAATACAGATGAGGCCTACGTTTACAAATGCTTCCATTCACTTTGTATCTCTCCCTTTGGCACCTCAGAAGCTGTTTTCCATGTTGGACCTGTCCATTTTGGTAACAGATGCTCGTCATTTTCAGGTGAAACAGGGTACCATCAATCTTCAGGGTTGGTTGGTTTGGCAAAGCTAAGAAGAACATAATCAATCAACTTCAAGAAATAGGTTCGGTGTTCAGTTTATATTCTACGCTGCTGCATTGTTCTGTCAAAATGTTCACACAGATTTCATTCAAAAATCCGAGCGTTGGTGCTTTGCATTCTGCCCGGGACAAATTAACAATCGCCTGACTGCAGATACCTGTCATTTGGCTATATTATGCAGCCGCTACCCAATTAATAACAATATTAGAATTGTCCTCATAACCATTATTATCATTAGAAGGTTTTCAAATTGTGCGTACACACTTAAGGCCAATTTAGGTCCCTCCAACCCAACCTGTTGGAGCAGAAACCCCTAGGCTCACCTCCTTCAAGCTAACCTTCACGTTGAGAAAGAAAAGGGGTAGAGGGGTGAAGGGGGGGCTGTCAGGTCAGAGGAAGATAAGGCAAGAAAAAAAAAATCAACATGAGCCGATGAAGGAGAAAGGGAGAAAATGCAAGATGGAGTTGTGAAAGTAAAGCCACATGTGTGTAAACGCTCGCTGACCTCTGCGTCAGCACTTTACAGCTTCCTGACAGCGGCTCACATTCCTGCGGTTGGCTCCGATACGGAGAGGGTGGGGTGGGGGGGGCTGTGGTGTGCGTCCCGACTCCTGCACCCCCCACCAGGAGCAAAAGGCCTGAGTGGAGGGCCGCTTGTGGAGTAACGCTGGAATTCTATTCATAATATTTTCACTGCATTTGAATGTTGTCTTTTTATTTCTCAAGTCCCAATGGTCTCCTCATCAAGTTACTGCTGCTGTTGATTCTATTTCTGACTTCAACTTGGACCCGTCTCCACCATCAGCGCGGCGTAGACCGAGTGGGGTTTGAGTTGGTTACGAAACACTTCAGACATAAATGCTAAACAATGACTGCTATCACAAGAAAACCACACAGCTCTAAATAATGGGCCCCTTTCAGGATTATGAACCTTCTTTAAAGAGCGACACTTGAGCAATCACTCTCGGGGGCCTGGTCTCCACACATGGATTTTAGCGAAAGCCTCTATATTTTGAAAATCCACATCCAATTGACACCCTCAAATTTATTTTGACTTCACACTACTTATACACACACACAAAATGCTTAATTCAGCAACTATCTGAGGAATGTGATGGGTTGCCAAAATCCACACATATCAGGATCTTTAAAAGTTTCACAACTCTGCCAGAGGTTTGGTAAGTGACACCCAACTCTCTCTTCCTTTTACAGCAACTCTAAAGAATGTCCTTGTCTGTGTCGATCTGCATTTGATACCCGAGTCAATGAAGCGCACAACTTCACCTCAAAACCATTATTTTGAGTTCTAGCACTATGATACTTTCTACTTTCTATCAACCTACAATTACCATTTTGAGAATTTGCTGTTCGTTATGATCTGTGATAAAGCTCCAGTCTGGGTCTTTTTAAATCCACACATCTTTTTATTACGACTAACTATGTATACTTTCTACGTTTTATTACTTCCACTCCTCACATATTTAGACTTGCTGTAAACTCAATCAAGCCATTGGGTCATTTGTAAACTAGTTATGACCTTCACTGTCATAACATTAAAAAGGTCTTCGTATTTAGTAGCACGACTATAACGCTAAGAGCACCCACACCGACTCATCGCTGCCGGGACCCATGTGATTAACACGCATGTATAGCGCCAAGAAGTCACTATAAAAAGGAACTTGGCCGTACAGTACCAGAGCAACAATTCAGTTATTTCTATTTTATGGATCTCACGTTTCATATAATATGTATCTGCCTAAAAAACGTACTTCCAATAAACTTTATCCCGCAATAATTTTTACATAGGTCTCACATTTTTTCCCCCTTCTGTGAGTCGTGCTGACGTTTAGATATTGCACCGACGACCAAGGTCAAATCCCACAGACTGACAGGTAATTCTGAATGATTGCTCTCCAAGTATTTCCCTGATTGCTGTTGGAAATCACAAGTGTCATCAACACAAGTACACATGCTATAAAACTATTAAAATATAGTGAATTGCGCATTTCAACATGTGTGATTCCAGGACGTAATTGGAACAATCATGTCCATGGGGAAAATTAAGCAGACAGGCTTTGAAAAGTTTGCCTCCCGCAGTGATGAGCTTAGCAGGTCACAGATGGTAAGTTAAACTGTTAGCGCCCCGAGGGAGCATTCTTACAGGGAAGAGGCTCTCGGGTCAACCTCATGGCAAGACACTGCACTACAGGGTAAAAACAGACCTCTGCCACGCCCACCGAGACACACAAAATAGAGGCTACAGGGATGGGATCATGACTAAACAGTAGGAAACAGCTGGAAACAATGTTAAGAGACTAGAAGCTCAACGGACAGATGATCTGTGTCTAAAGAGCATGATAATGCAGAAAAGAAAACACACCCCTTTGATACGCAAACCGCTCCCGAGCTTAACATAGACCTCCAGACCGAAACACTTTGTCAACAACATTAGCGGAAAGAATGTAGCTAGCTGGGAGATGAAAGAGTGAGCAGAGCTCCGTACCAGATGTTGTAGGTCTGTTGGCAGAAGGCAACAGACAGACAGTAGGACATCACTGGTGGGCATCAGCTCATCATCTTTGCGCTGTTCATTTCCACGATAAAATACAAAAAAGGTCAACAGGATATTCTGTATCACTGTCAGCAGCCTGGTGTGGGCACCCCCGACTCGAAGTGGCCCTGTACCACCACAACCCAGTGGGTCTACAGGAAGCCAATCATGACAAGCACGAAGCTTCACGCCTTGAGCTGCGCTGTCTCTCCTCCTGAAACAGCTGACAAACGTAAGGCGCCCTGTGGCGTTTCCTTGTCAACAAGGTTCTGTTTGCATTTAGTGTTGCTCGACAAAAGTTCATGCGTGTGTGCTCAAGGTCCAACAAGTATGTTGAATGCAATTCCTTCCTTTGACTGCCGCTATTGATTGGTCTGACAGCAATAAACCAAGACACTGACCAAATGGAGACATGCTCGCATAAACGTTGTCCAATAGTGCTACTTGTGGCCCGAACCTCCACATGGTCTCTTTAAAAGGCGGAGCGAGACGTTAGGTTTACTGAACAACAGGGAGTGAGTAAACAGCACAGAGGCTAGAATGAAAGGTTCATAAATGTGCTCCTCAAAGCGAGGCCAAGCCATGCCTTTCCAAACAATGTCTTTACTTTGAAGATTAACAAAAACCTGCGTTAGTCTGGACTCACAACCGGCTTCATACACACAAACACTTCTGTAACCCTGTTGAAGGAATATGCTGTGGAGGAGGGAGGCTCACTCCGCATGTGGTGGCAGTTACCTAAAGCCAAAAGTGGGACGCACCCCCTCAAGTTCATTGCATGGTAAGGACTGGGCAGTGTAACTTTCTAAGCTGTCCCTCAATGTGTTTACTGCCTCCCCCTCTGATCCTAGGACAGTTTATGAGAGGAAATATGTCTGAACGGGCGTGTCGGAGGAAGAAGGTCAATGATCGGATGTTGTGATTGGTGGGTTACGTCTGTAGGAGGAAGCGGGTATTAAAGTACCCAAACCTCAAACCCTGGGGGTGGCAATTTCTGTCTGGTAGTAAAAACATCAACAACTCGCACGTAAACAATGAACCCACCGCAACATCCTAAACAGTCTACATGTGTATAGTATGCCCACAAGATGCACGAAGCAACGAACCCTCTCAGGTCATCCGGCAGCCAACTTTCGCAACCTACGTTTACCCACGTCTACCCACCCAACATGAGATTCTGCCAATTCATCAAATTAATTTGTTTAATGCTGCTGGTTGAAACAAAAAAGTGTCGAAAGGAACCATGGGGAATTTTGTGCCAGCCTGCTCCTGGATTCCTTTTGCCACCGAGGCCACAGTCTCAACAGCATAGCTGTGGCCACAAAGCAACCTCAGACAGACAAAGAGAGACAGACAGACCGAGGCCGCAGAAAGTGAAGACACCCAGACAGCAGCTGATTCCTACTATTTTTGACCTCAGTCAGCTATTACTGCACCGTCAGGTCAACATCTTTTTGTGTGCTCAGCCCTGTTTGTCAGAGTCACACACGTTATGAAGTGTGTGACTCTATGGAAACCATAGCGAAAGGAAGAGCTGCTGACCGAGCGAAAAAACACTTTTGGTAGTTCTCGAGATATTCAAAAGAAAGTGTGTGTGTGTGTGTAACCCGCCTGCCCACTTGCATGTATACGTGTTTGTCCAGACGACTGCATATTGTGCAATCTGCTGTTGAACTAACATGGCCTTTGCCTGGGGAGGAAGGACCCCCAAAAAACTGATGGAGGCATGTAGTCAGGAAGAGGTAGGGAGGATGGGGAAGTGGACACGGAGAGACAGACGGACTGAGGGAGAGAAGAAAAAAAAACATGACGCAACACCGAGACATCGCATCGCAACAAACACACTTTAGTTTCTGAAACGTGTGCGATTGTAAATATAAAAGCGGCTTGCCGTTGCTGATGCTTAACTCGAGCCCCGACCTGCATCTCCTCAGCCCCCCCGCAAACCCTTTCCCTTTCCCCTCCTCCTCCTCTTCTTCACTGCCTGAGCGTGAGACAAAAATGCAGCAAGACATCAGGTGTTGCTATGGCAACAGAGGACAGCACAATTGAGAATAATATGGACGAATGCCATCGTGAATGAAAACAAAACAGAGGATAATAAACACTTGTACGTTCTAGCTGCACTTTCAGCTCGAGAAAAGCCCACCATTTCTGACCCAAATGAGGTGGAAGGTACCAGCTGAAAGGATGTCCGTTGCCACGGTTACAAAGCAGGCAATGGGCAGATATTGCTATCGTTCTAGAAGCACTTTTCACTGTGATGTTTTTTTTTCATTCGCATACAGTTATTTTGAACTGGAACCTTTGGTTTGCTGATCCAGGAGCAGTGCACATGGACCAGCAGCAATTCATATGGGTTTCTGCTGTTTACCAAACAAATAGAACAACCTCGGCAGACTTTGTTGATTCAAATTCATCTCAAAAGTAATCCATCTGGTGAACCATTGTCATGCAGCCTTCCATAGTTTTAAAGTGGCAAGGCAAGTTTATTTAGAGCACAATTCGTACACAATTCAAAGTGCTTTACAGCTACATAAAATTCCAAAAAGGCAAATAAAATCATTCCATAAAAACATAAAAATAATCATTAATTAATTATATTAAAAGTGAAGAGTGCAGATAAAATACTTTCAGTTGTCAAATAGAACTGTTTTCAGCCTGGATTTAAACATTGTCAGAGTTGAGGCCTGTCTAACAGCTTCTGGAAGAATTTTAGCAGCATAAAAGTGAAACGCAGCCTCACCGTGTTTAGTCCTGACTCTGTGCACCAGCAGGAGACCACTCCCTGAGCTTCTCAGAGCCCGAGATGGTTCATATGGCTCTAACATGTCACACATGTACATTGGTGCTAGACCATGAAGAGATTTGTACACAAGCAGAGCTGTTTTAGTCTATTCTCTGAGCAACAGGAAGCCAGTGCAAAGACCTGAGCAGTGGACTAATATGGTCGTATTTCCTGGTTCTAGTCAGGACTCGAGCAGCCGCGTTCTGGATGTGGACAGCAGAACGATGCAAAAACTGTTTATTAACTTTGAGCGACAGCTGGCCACCAGGAGGTAAACTGGTGTGAGCCAAGTGGTGGTTATCAAAAGTACGATTTCTTTAAACAAGCACATCAGAATTTTTCCACCAGCAAGCCTTGCCATTTTAAAAAATCTGGTTCCTGCATTTCTCATAATACATAAATGAACTCCCCTTAAATGTATTTCAAACGCCATGCCGCCTAGTAACCTGTGTTACTAGGCCAAGCTGATGTTTTTTTACTCAGACTTCAGAAAGCTCCATTCAGAGACCCTCCGACTGGTGTCACAGGCAGAGTCGCTCTCCCAATGATAAGTAAACTGGTCTTCTGAGCTTAAAGAATAGACTTGCTTTTACTCTTCTATACATTCAAATGTTTCAGAATCTGGATCCAAATAGTTCTCAGGTGTTCATTCACACAGAGACGATTGCATTCTGCACCCCCATAAACTGTTGAGAACCCAGTGGAGCGCTGATGCACAACATGGAGGGTTGAATACGTTCACATCGCTCATGTGTGGATGTGGTGGACTGAAGTCAATAAAATGCCCTGAATCTAAAAACATACTGTGAACTTATGTTTTTACTCGGGGCGATAGATAGATAGATAGATAGATAGATAGATAGATAGATAGATAGATAGATAGATAGATAGATAGATAGATGGGTAGACTGTGACCTGTGAATAAATAAGTATCAGCTGGAGACTGGAAAATAACAAGTTTTTTTTTTAAACCTTGCAACCACGTGACTGTCAATGATGCTATTTGTCTGTTTAGTGCGGGGTAGTTGGCAGAGCGCGTGACTGGAATGATTCACGTACTCACGTGCGGCAACCAAATTGACTTAAGCAAGGAGCGACGGAAAATGTGAGATCTGCGGGGACTGAATGACACTTGTTGAGCGAGACACAGGAAGTCAGTTCAATCCAGAAAATCACAGCATCGATGACTTGGACGTTTCTATGCATGTTTAGAGTCGGGCGGGTCATGCAGGTGTGTGTGTGTGTGTGTGTGTGTGTGTGTGTGTGTGTGTGTGTGTGTGTGTGTGTGTGTGTGTGTGTGTGTGTGTGTGTGTGTGTGTGTGTGTGTGTGTGTGTGTGTGTGTGTGTGTGTGTGTGTGTGTGTGTGTGTGTGTGTGTGTGTGTGTGTGTGTGTGTGTGTGTGTGTGTGTGTGTGTGTGTGTGTGTGTGTGTGTGTGTGTGTGTGTGTGTGTTTACGGGATCACTGACGGCCGCCTCCTCAACCCCACATGTGAACACCGTAACTCTCGGTTTAGATAAGACGTGATTCCATCTTCTTGACGCCGGGGCATAAGAAGGGATTGTGCAAGTTCACTTGGCAGGCGATCGGCAGGCCGACATCTGGAGAGCATTATGTACGTCTGCGGGAGACGTGAAGCCAGTCTCGATGCACGGCTTGCCCCTGGATATCAAACTACGTGTCATTAACTCTGTGTGTGGGGTTGTGTTTCCTTCTCCGCTTCTTAACAGGTCGCAGGCGACAGGTTATTTACCGAGGGCCTGCTGCTGCTGCTGCTTTTTGTGTGTGGGGGGCGATTTCAAGCAGGGAATGAAGAGTAAACTGTAGATTAAAGCATCCTGATGTGACACCAGGAGGGGGAGGGGGGGGGGATAGAGTGACAACCGGGAGGAGAAGGCCTGCAGTTGTAGGGTAACGGTGATGTTGAATGAAACAGGCCCATGGCAAACAAAAAGCCCCTTTTTACACACTGCAAGAATATACTTCATTTTAAGAAACCTCAGCGGTAGATAAGCACAGGAATGCAGCGGACCTGCACGTTGTTGCACTGCACTGTGCCCCCCCCCCCAACCCCGGCTTGCATAACGTGAAGAGGTGCATTTAAACGTAGCACGGAGAACGAGGGATCAGCACAGAACAACGATGGTTGTTTAGAACCTAGAACCTTTGCGGCGAACCGACGACCGTTAACAACCGAAGCGAGAGACGGCGCTACATCTGTAGCTGCTCCGGAGCAAGTCTCTCCAGGCTGGAGCCACGCACAGCACGGCGGGTTTCAGTGACTGTTCACACGGCTGAACCCTTTATTTACCGCTGGCCTGTCGACAATAAGCGTTTCACACACACACTGGCGCGCGCGCGCCGGGTTCTTACCTGCAATCGCTCCGACGCGGGTTGCCACATATTCGCAGTCTCAAAGGTTCTCCGTCTTTAACTGCAACGTGTTCTCTTTTCGTAGTCCGGATCACATCTGTTCGCCTTCACGGATTGCCTCTCTGTCCTCCTTCAATCTGGACTGGTCGGTAATGAAGGATGTGTTGCTCCGCCTGGCTGCAGTTATCAGACCGACCAGCAGGTGGAGCTACCTGCTGCGTCTGGTCGTTTCTCTGGATGCTGCCTTCAGGTACTTCAGGAAATCGAGTTCGCATGAAAGACAAAGTAGTGAGCCTCAGGAAGAAAGGAGCTTACACGTGCAGCCGTGATAATGGCACACCGCTTTGATGCTGTGGGGTAAACTGTTTTAAGTTTAAGCTTAAAGACATGTGTGCAGTTTGATAAGAGACTGCATTCTGTTATGTTAAATCCCCACATGAAAACAACCATTTATTTTCAGGTTTTCACTTAAAGCAACAATTACTCATCTTTAAACTACTCTAATCAACCCATAGCAAATTGCTTCAGACGTCATGGTTTTCTACAGTTATTTCAGTCAAAACGCTCTGTAAAAACATAAAAACAACAACGGAATGCTGCACAGCATTAAATTACACACGTATTGCGAACAGAGTGCAGCATTTAGCTGCTAAAAAGCAATACATTTCCTGTACGAGCAACATGGAGACTACTCCAGATTTAAAGGGAGACTGAACATTGGAATTACATTCATCATGTGGCCAGAAACACATCACCTACAACTTTATATGTCAATGTTGTGTTTACAGCGTGTTCCTCTGCCCCCAAGTGGACAAGAATGAATTGATGAGGCCTAAAGTGCATTTGTAAACTTCTGGACCCGAAGAACTTCCGCCAGGTAACATCTTACGGCAATAGTTTCCCAGAGGCAGCACTGCAAGAGTTGAGCAAGTGTTTGCTGCCATTTGATGACAGAGCAACAATGAGGTAATAATAACACATGAGTATACGGATATTGTTTTTTATTACCATAATGCACCTGGGCCGGCAGAAAATGTATTGTTTTGTTATGCACCTTCAACACCCCTACACACACACACACCCGGCATGCAACACTACTGATACCACTGATGTGCACACCCCGTCGTATGTTATGTTCTGTTCATTTCTACAATATAGTTCATACTAATTCTACCCTCTGATTCCAGTTTCTTTATTGTGTGGTCTTTCTCTGCTGACATGCATTCCTTAAGGCTCTGTAGTTATACGTATAACCATCTGATACTAGCCCAGAGTTAAGCATATTCATCTAGAAAACTATATCTATCTTGGAGTGTTATAATAGCCAGTATCAATTTATTCCATGTGTCCATCCAGGCAAATGATTACCAAATGTTATTAAAAAAAACTTATATGATGTCATTTCTTTGTAATCATCCAAAATAATGTTAAGTGTATGGGTGTTTTTCCAAGTACGCCACTGACTGGTCGATACGTGCGATGCATTGAGTGGATTTAGTGGGCAACGTGCCGTGGGCCACTTTTTCCCCCAGTTGGCAAGTGGTTATGAAAATGTGCATACTTTAAAACTTCCATTCTCATGATTCCCAAGTATTACAAATATAGCTAAGGACAACATCTAGTGGCAGCAATCATAACCACATATTCTAATCTTCTTCGGCTTCTGAAAAACAACTCAAGCGAAAAACCCGGTCTGCCTGACGGTTTTGAACTGAGATTGTTTTGTATGACCTTGTTATTCTTAAAGTGCGGTCTATGAATCCACTGAAGCATTAGCCATCATTTTGTCAAGTGAATTAATTGTACTGCTGCCAAAATGTTGAACAAATTGTAACTATTGGGTGATAATTCTGTGTTTTGTCTGAAAGGGATGCTGTTTTGTAACAAGCCAGTGACAGACGTGTTTTGGGAACCATGTTGAGCCAAACTGTGACTCCTCTGACCTTCTCGGGCAAACAGAGGACAAAGGCCGAGCACAAGTTCTCCAAAGCAGACCGTGAGCAAAGGTGAGAGCCATCAATGACATCTGGTGCGCCTGCCATGTGTGTGTGTGTGTGCATGTTTGACAATATTTGTAGGTGTGTTGAGCGACACGACTCCACAGTCTCAGTCTGTATTTAGAGGTGTTTACATGGGGGACATCTGGATAAAGCCTTATTCACTCCATAAAAGGGCTTTCCCACGGCGCAGGGCTCAGTCTGGTGGGTTTGACCTTGGGACGTTGCAGAAAGACAGACGCTGTAGATTCTTTTTCACCTTGTTTTTTGTTCACAGGAAAAAAAGAAGAAACACAAATCAGGAGAAAACTATTTGATAAATGTAGCTTTAGTCAACGGGACATCCAACCTTCTTGTGCAACCTGAGCCAGTGTAACATAAATCTCTGCATGTAAACTATTAATCATTTATTGACGCACAGTATCACAACAATGTCGTGTCAGGATCTGTAGTGTTGTTTCGTGTTTCCTGTCTTATTTTGAAGTCCTTGTCTCTCGTGTCCTCTGTTTCTCTTCACTTCCTGTCCCTGTGATTGTCTGCCCTGTTCCTGATTGTTTCCTCCTGTGTCCAATCACCTGCACCAGCCCTCTGTATTTAAGTCCTGTTCATGTCATATTTTGAAGTCCTGCACCAGCCCTCTGTATTTAAGTCCTGTTCATGTCATTCCCCTTTGTCGGTTCGTCTTGTCTAGATCGTGGAAGATCTTGTGTGCATGTTTTGTATCCTGGTTTTTTGGAATCCTGTTTTGGAATCCTGTTTAGCAATAAAAGTTGCTTTTCCATCGTTGACGGCGTTTGGGTCCTGTGTTTCAAGCTGCACATAACATGACTGTGTTGGGTCGTCTGGAATCCGCCCCTTGAGGGGGGGGTTATGTCAGGATCTGTAGTGTTGTTTCGTGTTTCCTGTCTTATTTTGAAGTCCTTGTCTCTCGTGTCCTCTGTTTCTCTTCACTTCCTGTCCCTGTGATTGTCTGCCCTGTTCCTGATTGTTTCCTCCTGTGTCCAATCACCTGCACCAGCCCTCTGTATTTAAGTCCTGTTCATGTCATATTTTGAAGTCCTGCACCAGCCCTCTGTATTTAAGTCCTGTTCATGTCATTCCCCTTTGTCGGTTCGTCTTGTCTAGATCGTGGAAGATCTTGTGTGCATGTTTTGTATCCTGGTTTTTTGGAATCCTGTTTTGGAATCCTGTTTAGCAATAAAAGTTGCTTTTCCATCGTTGACGGCGTTTGGGTCCTGTGTTTCAAGCTGCACATAACAGAACGAAACAACACTACAGATCCTGACATACCCCCCCCTCACCCAACACAGTCCCCCAGGGTGGGTGGAGGGGAGCCGGAGGCGGGACCAAAAGCCTGGCAGAAGAAGTCCGGGGGACGGGCCGGAGGACGACCACCAGGAGGACTGACCTGCTCCGGAGGACGGGCAGGAGGACGGCCACCAGGAGGACTGACCTGCTCCGGGGGATGGGCAGAAGGGCGACCACCAGGCGGACGGAAGGGCTCTGGGGGACGGGCTGAAGGACGGCCACCAGGCGGACGGAAGGGCTCCGGGGGACGGGCAGGAGGATGGCCACCAGGCACATAGACCTGCTCCGGGGAACGGGCAGAAGGGCGACCACCAGGCGGACGGGCTGAAGGACTGCCACCAGGCAGATAGACCTGCTCCGGGGGACGGGCAGAAGGGCGACCACCAGGTGAACAGACGGGCTCCGGGGGAACCCCAGGAACAGAAGCCGGAAGCGGCCATGGTGGCGACCGAACACAGGGAGCCTGAGTCGGCCGGGGCGGCGACGTGACCCGGGGAACCGGGGTCGGCCGGGGCACCGACGGGACACGGGGAGCTGGGATCGGCCGGGGCGCCGACGGGACACAGGGAGCTGGGATCGGCCGGGACGCCGACGGGACACGAGGAGCTGGGGTCGGCCGGGGCGACGGGGCCCGGCCGACCCCAGCTCCTCGTGTCCCGTCCTGGTGGCCGTCCTCCTGCCCGTCCTCCGGAGCAGGTCAGTCCTCCTGGTGGTCGTCCTCCGGCCCGTCCCCCGGACTTCTTCTGCCAGGCTTTTGGTCCCGCCTCCGGCTCCCCTCCACCCACCCTGGGGGACTGTGTTGGGTGAGGGGGGGGTATGTCAGGATCTGTAGTGTTGTTTCGTGTTTCCTGTCTTATTTTGAAGTCCTTGTCTCTCGTGTCCTCTGTTTCTCTTCACTTCCTGTCCCTGTGATTGTCTGCCCTGTTCCTGATTGTTTCCTCCTGTGTCCAATCACCTGCACCAGCCCTCTGTATTTAAGTCCTGTTCATGTCATTCCCCTTTGTCGGTTCGTCTTGTCTAGATCGTGGAAGATCTTGTGTGCATGTTTTGTATCCTGGTTTTTTGGAATCCTGTTTTGGAATCCTGTTTAGCAATAAAAGTTGCTTTTCCATCGTTGACGGCGTTTGGGTCCTGTGTTCCAAGCTGCACATAACAGAACGAACCGACAAAGAATGGACCCAGCCTACAACCCCTTCGAAGGGACCCGCTTGGCCTATGGGGGCCCTCGTAGCCTCCAGAAAGGGAACTACAACCCCCATAGGGTCTCGGCACCAAACCCCTTCGAAGGGACCCGCTTGGCCTATGGGGGCCCTCGTAGCCTCCAGAAGGGGAACTACAACCCCCATAGGGTCTCGGCACCAGACCCCTTCAACGGGACCCGTTTGGCTTATGGGGGGCCTCGTAGCCCCAGGGGCAGAGGTCACCCAGGCCCAGCCCCGGAGTGGGGGGCGCAAACCTCCGGACCGCGTCGGTGGAGGGTTCCGGCTGCCGCCTCTGTGCCGCAGACTACTCCGGTTCCCGCAGTCGCCTCCGTGCTGCAGCCCTCGCCTGTTCCTGTTGCCGCCTCCGTGTTCCGGCCAACCCCAACCTCCTGGGACCTATTGGACTTCCGGCCGGCCCTTGCTTCCTTTGCCTTGTCCCAGGACGCTTTCCGGGACATGATGGAGTCCCTCCAGGCGTTAGACAGGGTCCTGCTTCGGCCGCAGTCCCCGCCGGTTCCTGCCGATGCTGTCCCGTCGGCGCCCCGGCCGACCCCAGCTCCTCGTGTCCCGTCGGCGCCCCGGCCGACCCCAGCTCCTCGTGTCCCGTCGGCGCCTCGGCCGACCCCAGCTCCCCGTGTCCCGTCGGCGCCTCAGCCGATCCCAGCTCCTCGTGTCCTGTCGGCGCCCCGGCCGACTCCAGCTCCCCGTGTCCTGTCGGCGCCCCGGCCGATCCCAGCTCCTCGTGTCCCGTCGGCGCCCCGGCCGACTCCAGCTCCCCGTGTCCTGTCGGCGCCCCGGCCGACCCCAGCTCCTCGTGTCCCGTCGGCGCCCCGGCCGATCCCAGCTCCTCGTGTCCCGTCGGCGCCCCGGCCGACCCCAGCTCCTCCTGTCCCGTCGGCGACCCGGCCGACCCCAGCTCCTCGTGTCCCGTCGGCGTCCCGGCCGATCCCAGCTCCCTGTGTCCCGTCGGCGCCCCGGCCGATCCCAGCTCCCCGTGTCCCGTCGGTGCCCCGGCCGACCCCGGTTCCCCGGGTCACGTCGCCGCCCCGGCCGACTCAGGCTCCCTGTGTTCGGTCGCCACCATGGCCGCTTCCGGCTTCTGTTCCTGGGGTTCCCCCGGAGCCCGTCTGTTCACCTGGTGGTCGCCCTTCTGCCCGTCCCCCGGAGCAGGTCTATCTGCCTGGTGGCAGTCCTTCAGCCCGTCCGCCTGGTGGTCGCCCTTCTGCCCGTTCCCCGGAGCAGGTCTATGTGCCTGGTGGCCATCCTCCTGCCCGTCCCCCGGAGCCCTTCCGTCCGCCTGGTGGCCGTCCTTCAGCCCGTCCCCCAGAGCCCTTCCGTCCGCCTGGTGGTCGCCCTTCTGCCCATCCCCCGGAGCAGGTCAGTCCTCCTGGTGGCCGTCCTCCTGCCCGTCCTCCGGAGCAGGTCAGTCCTCCTGGTGGTCGTCCTCCGGCCCGTCCCCCGGACTTCTTCTGCCAGGCTTTTGGTCCCGCCTCCGGCTCCCCTCCACCCACCCTGGGGGACTGTGTTGGGTCGTCTGGAATCCGCCCCTTGAGGGGGGGGTTATGTCAGGATCTGTAGTGTTGTTTCGTGTTTCCTGTCTTATTTTGAAGTCCTTGTCTCTCGTGTCCTCTGTTTCTCTTCACTTCCTGTCCCTGTGATTGTCTGCCCTGTTCCTGATTGTTTCCTCCTGTGTCCAATCACCTGCACCAGCCCTCTGTATTTAAGTCCTGTTCATGTCATTCCCCTTTGTCGGTTCGTCTTGTCTAGATCGTGGAAGATCTTGTGTGCATGTTTTGTATCCTGGTTTTTTGGAATCCTGTTTTGGAATCCTGTTTAGCAATAAAAGTTGCTTTTCCATCGTTGACGGCGTTTGGGTCCTGTGTTCCAAGCTGCACATAACATGTCGTGATACTCAAGTGTATCAATATTTTCTCACACACCTAGCCTAGTAAATAGTGACTTGAAACTTTTTGATATTGTATGTTGTGCATATATGCATGGTTGTCCAACTAAATACCGATTCATTTTGGCACCGACAGAAACGTGTCCACAGAAACACGTAAGCAAAAGTAAAAAGATGTATTCTTTTGACACATAGTACTGGATTTATATTCAAATATTATTTTTAAATCATATTTAGAGTAAAAAATAAATAACATGAGTGAGCAAAAAACACAAACATAGTAATTACTTTTTTTTTTTTAAAGCAATCGCCAACAAAATGCTTGACATGAGACACCAGGTGAGTACCGTAGATTATGTTCACTTTAATTTTTATTGGTTTCATCATTCAACATAGATAATAGGTAATCATGTACTTTAAAATGAGAGGGAAAAAAACAACAGAGGATTAGTTCAGCCTGTTGGTAAAATATTGCTTGACCTTGAGAGGAACATCCCAGCTGCACGGACAGAGAGGTTTCCATTGGCAGGACACTGGAGCACATTTTTTCCGGAGTAGATATCATCCCTCTCAGTCTCCTCTTCCTATTCCTCTCCACCCTAAAGTCAGAAACGTTTCAACACTGCCAATACTAGAGGTGCATTTGTACACTAGCATAAACAGGTACTCTGAATAAACGTCCAATGCCCAACTACTGTTCTGTGCATTGAGAAATATACCTACCTATTACCCTAAATATCACTGAAATACATACAGTAGGATGGTAGAGTCACAGTACTCCAGTAAACCCACTTTCTCTACTAATTCATAATACCATTGAGAAACTTGCATGTGAAGAACAAGACAATATGCAATTTAGAAAAAAAAGAACATTTGTGTGACTAGTATTTTATACATGTGTGTATTTAATCTTCTAACCACAAATTACCCCCCACATATTTGGCACAATCTTGACAGAGAAATACAACCGCAATGAAAAAAACAACAACCAAGTACAAAGGATTTTTAAAATAATGCAGAGAGAACATCTAATCTAAACATGCACGAAGTAAGGCAACCTACTGCAGATATTTTTTTAAGATATAGAAAAAGATACAGTGTATGCACCAAGATGAGTGCAACTATTTCTACCACACCTGTAAGCACTGCTGTCAGCGATGTCTGCTGAGTTTACACTTAGAAATTTAGGCTTTTGGGTTGCTGACCTTGCCAACAGACTAAAGTCATCACTGTTGTACAGCAGAGGTTACTGGTAGTCTCGCCCATCATCAATAACTTAAGTAATGCAAAGTATTCTCTTATGCTACAATAAAGCCTTATTGTTGACGTTGACAGTAAAATATATTTATCATATTCCAGATTTGTTCTTTTGAAACTACAGAATGTCTTGAATATTTTCTTCTCCACTTTACATTCAATTTTGTTTAGCTGTTGTTATTTTCTTATCTTAGGAAATACTTCAAGATGTATACTGACTTTCTATATATATATATATATATATATATATATATATATATATATATATATATATATATATATATATATATATGTATACATATAAATGTGCGTGTGTGTGTGTGTGTGTGTCTGTGCACATGTGTACATGAGCTTGTGATGTGTTGGGATGGTTGTGTTTTACAAATCCTTCGTCTTGATGAGGGTAACCAAAGGCTTGTCGTCAGGACTGTAGTCTTCATAGGCGATGGGAGTGGCATCGTACATGGCGGGCTTGGACTTCTTGCCAAATCTGAATAGAAAGCATAAACACAACGACCGCATCAATATTGCATCATCAAATTACAATGTAGCCCATTTACTTTGTATGTACTGAGTTTGTGATACAGTAATTCTTATTAAAAGGTCACTTCTGTGATTTAGTGTTGTACTTCTATAAGGTTAGGGGGACTCATAACCGACAGAAAATGAAAGGTCAAAGTGTATGCAGCAGAGCCTGTAATATCCAAGCCTTTAGCTTAAAACCACGGGAACAGACACATTGCATAATGCAGAGTGTCTTTTTGTAAGACCCTCCCTGCCTTTTAAATGCCCCTGGGCTTTAAACTTAACGTCCACAGATTGTAAATCAGGCTGTCTGCTAGAGATTTAAACTTCCCCAGCCCAAGCTGAGATAATCACCCCTGATAACATCATCATGTTCTGCAACGTGATAAAAGAAGAAAGGTCCTCCAGAGCAAAAAAACTGTTTTCAGAGAGGAGTAAGATACTCCCCGTGTATCGTAAACTGACTTGACCTGCCAGTTTATTCATGACCTTGGAAACAGACATTGACTTATTTGCTCTTTTTTTTCATGAGGTCCACAAGCTCCAGGAAAAGGCAGTAAGGGGCCCATGAGTTGGGACTGTGAACTGACCTTTATCTGTGAATGTAGCGCTTTACTTTCCCCACCGACACATTTGAACATACATACATAAAGCTCTGACATGAATGCAGACTCTTCCTGTGAGACTTTGTTGTCAATCCGTCAATATATTCAGATATTGTCACTGACCTGGCGTGGCGGATGGAAGCGATGGCGTTGCTGAACTCGCTGTCGATGCTGCGGCAGTTGTAGAACTCCTGGTAGGCGTGGCGCGACGAGCCCTGGTACTCGATGCGGCTGATGCGGCAGATGCCCACGATGAGGATGATGAGCATGAGGACGAAGGCCACACACAGCGCTCCGATGATGATATAGAGGGAGTGACGGGGCATGTTGGTCAGAGTGTCCTCAGTGTGTGCTGGTTTCCACTGCAGATCTGAGACACACACGTACACACACCTTTTAATTTTTTATTAGCCTTTATTTAACCAGGTCGGTCCCGTTGAGATACAATGACCTCTTTTTCAAGGGAAGCCTGGCCAAGACAGCAGCATAGAAAAATTGCAACAGTCACAAGACACAACAGAAATCACATAACACAGATAAAATACATTAAAAAAGATAAGGCAACAGGACTAAGGCTCCGGATTCACACCAAGGTGCAGTGAACTTAAAACAGTGCTTAAACCAAGTCTTTTCAATGTAGTGTAAAGATTTACGTGAAGGGAACGTGCCTTTTGTCCCGAATAAGAAGGCGAGTCCCCACATTGTGACTATGTAAACAGATTTGTGTCCCCACAGCGTATGTGTGACACACACACACACACACACACACACACACACACACACAGATAGACAGACAGGCTGACTTACGGATCTCACAGCTGGGCCCCACCCACCCAGGTGGACAGTGACAGGTGAAGCTATTTGATTGGTCAATGCAGGTGCCTCCATGGTGACAAGGGTTGCTCTCACACTCATTGATGTCCGCCTCACACTTCTCCCCTGAGTGGACATGAAAGTTTGTGTTCAATAGCTGGCGTAACACAGGCAAGAGCACGAACTGAGGCTCACGGTGTTCTGACTCCTGATGCAGTTGTTTACAAATCCAGGTTTAACACCCGAGAATTGTGATGTGTCACTATCATTTTATAACCCTGTCATGTGAATCATACTAATAGGTCGCTGGTCTCATCATGGCACCAGTGCTCACCAAGGTATCCAGGTGGGCAGGCGCAGGAAACATTGAGTCCTGCACTCTCACAGTGGCCTCCATTTTGGCAGTGCATCTTCAGACAGGGATCCTTGTAGATTTCACAGTGTCTGCCTACACACACACACACACACACACACACACACACACACACACACACACACACACACACACACACACACACACACACACACGCACACACAGAACATCTCCTATGAAACCCATAACACACAATAACTCTTTCATATATGTAGCATACATATGGTACATACATACCTTCAAACTGTGGAGTGCAGACACACTCATAGGCATTGATGAGATCCTTGCAGGTGACGTAGTTCTGGCAGGGGGCCGACAGACACTCATTGTACTCCTCTTCACAGTACAAGCCATGGTAGCCTTAATGGGACACACAACAATGTGTAATAATGTAAGAGTCAATTAACAATGAATCACGTTATTTTGCTGATGCAACCAGAAGACGTTTTAACCTTAAGGGCTTTGCTGAAAAGTGCATGCTGACTGTGATCAGCATTTAGTACGAGTCATTAGCTTTTACTGATCTTACTTCTCAAATGTTGTGTCGTAGCATTTGGGGGTGCTATGGTATCTGCATGTCTGCAAAACAACCTTGGACTCATCACGAACATTAAGATTAGTCATCACGTTCTTGTTCCCTATAAAACATGGAGCTCCACGTTCATTTTATATTTTCTTGCTTCAATACTGGTCCACAGGAAAAATCCATCAAGCATGCACAAGACATAGCTAACAGTGGAACAACACATTGTTGGATCTACTAAGATTGAATTGGTCAGAAAAGTGTGAATATATTGAAAGTATTATGCCTCTGAGTTTCAATGGCATTGGGCTTCAGGTCAAATGACATGCAGTGCACTGTGTTCTCCATAGGATGGCAGCTGTGTACTGAGGCAGGATAGTTCTGCAACATCCGAAAACACTTCCAGTGCATGAGTAACAGAATCAGTTAATCCGTTTCTCAGATAATATTTAGAAGCTTAAAAAAGAAAAATACAAAGTGTAATGTACAGCTTGTGTCTGTTTAACGCGCACTGCCTAAACAGGTTGTGAACTAGTTATGAAGATACAACTATTAGAAACACAGGAACAACTCAAGGACACAGCGAATGTCAGTATATGTGTTGCAAGTCAGTCGCTGTGTATTTAAATCTGCAGTACTTAGACTGACACATAGTTGTGATGTATGTAAATGCTCTGATAATTGGATGTACCTTCGTAGACCTGATCACACTCACAGCTGCTCTTCATAAAAACGCTCCACATCTACGACTTGAGAACCCAAATCACCAGAGGACCAAAGCCTCTCGAGTCCTTACACGACTAGTGTAGCAATCTGTTTTCATTAGCTCTGCTCCCACTTTGACGACATTTCTTAACTGGGTCCCAGTGCTGACAAAGTTTCAGCAAAACCTCCCTGGGCCTTAGCTAACATGTGTTTGGGGAAGGAGAGAGGGGGAATTAATGAGGAGCCCAGTGAGAGCCTCTCGGGTCCCTTCTATGAAATGCCAGTGAAATGTCAAGTGCTTTTCCAAGACTGTCTGCTTTCTGTGGGCTGCAGCCTCTCATGTGAGCTGGATTACAGGAAGCTGAAGGATAGATCCTTCTACATATCATCTCCCCGGCAGCCTTCTTTCAGACAGCCAACCGGCATTTACACAACGCACACACACACACACACACACACACACACACACACACACACACACACACACACACACACACATACACTCATACCTCAGACACCAGCTGGCATTCTGATGAGCTAAAGAACTAGGGGCAATTTTGGTCCAAAACATTGTGTCCGCTTGTGTGTGTCTGCTAATTACAAATCACCGATTTCACCAATCCCATTAGACTGGGCGGTCTGAGTGGAGACATCTGATTGTATGGCGGCATCTGCTCAACTAGCATAGTCACAGACACAGACAAGTGATTGCGAGCCCCCCCCCTGCCACACACACACACACACACTTCACCATGACAACGGAAGATGAAAGGGGAATGAGGTGAGGTAAACGGTAGGAAGATAAAGACAAGAAAGGACAAAGGGACACTTAGAAGAAGAAAAATACGAAGAAATATGAAAGAAATTAAAATGAAAAAGAACAAGACGGAAGGAAAAGAAAAAAAGATATAATTGTAAAGCAACGGACGACTGCTCTGGATGCCGTGTCACGGCAAGAGTGAATGAAATGAATAAACATGAAGAACATGATTTATGGAGGGATTATGGACTCAAGAAATATCTCAAATATTTAGGAAACAGTTTCTCAGGTTAGAAAAAGGAGCTAGAACAAAAGCTCATACATCATTTAAAGTACAAATCAATGAGTGAAAGAACGGCTCTGTGGCAATTAATCTGTGTCCTGCAGACAAAACTATTAAGATATGTCGATACCCTCCTGGTTAAAGCAAGAGAGACAACAACAAAAAGCTACTGTAAGAACGGGAGAATCAAGTAAGAGAATCAAGTAAGAGATCCAGATGACGAATGGCTGATACATCTGACTGATAGATGGTATAAGCAGAGCAGTGAGGGCAAAGTGTCAAATTATGTTTATGGGCCAGTGGGAAAGTCATCTCACCATCCCAGCAAGGTAATTGCAAGCCAGTGGATAATGATAAGTCATCATTCCACTCAATTGATTTCATCATAGAGGCATCGATGCAAGCGCCGCAATCGTCTAACCGTCAAAAAATACCTCATCACTCACCCGGGCAATATTTACTGCTACTCTTGAGCCTCAGCCTCTGATGGAAGTCACCGTCTTTTCACTCTGTGTGCTGGCTGTAAAGCCAGATTAAGAGTGGAAGGTTTCTTATGGCTTTGGATGGATTTCTGAATGGGAGTATCGATCGCAGGCCCAAGAGGTCCCAAGATAATAGCTTCTGTTGGAGGTGACTTCTGTTTCTGCTTGACAAACATACAACCTGAACCACAGGTTTCATTTGATGGTTTCCTGTCAGCTTTTCTATAATATTTGTGGAGAGGAAGCTTTGGAGAAAAATGTTGATAGGCATTTTCAAACTGACTGTATCTTGAAAGTAAGTTCAGACTCTATCCAGTCCAATGGCTCATGTGACATTGGTAGGTCGAAATGTAGTGAGAGTTGCAAAGTCCTATAACAGATGCCCTTTTTATTAAGTAGTATACTGTTCAACAAATAGCTAAAAACAAAGTGAGCTGTCCCACCTTTAACTGACTTTGGCTAAATATGGCTCCTGATCCCCAAGGCAGCATGACATCATCTGCCAGCAGCAGCCGGAGCCTTTTCTAAAAATGTTACTAATCAGCTCACCTGGGACACACAGACACCTGTAGCTGTTGCCCACGCTGCGGCAGACCCCATGGGCGCAGGGGTTGAGGGCACAGAAGTCCACCAGCTGGGCACATGTCGGGCCGGTGAAGCCTGCTGTGCAGCTACAGCCGAAGCCCAGGGGCCCGGGGCCCTGGGCGAAGCATGTCCCGTTATTGTGACAGGGGCCGGAGGCACACGGGTCCACCTTCTGCTCACATGTAGCACCCTGGTAGCCTGCAAGAGAGGAGAGGGTGTGAAATACACAGAGTGAAAATCAACACCAAAATAATAAACGTCCTCATCTGCCAGGAAGAAAACAGAAGCTATGGAACGCTGCTGGTACCCATGATAATAACACACCTTGGTGACCTTATCAACTAGATGACATTAAGCAACCCCATTCTGCCAATTCTGCAGATGTAACCCTTCTCTAATTTGGTAATTTCAAGGCTTCAACCTATTTGCAACAAGGTGGGGAGAGTGGCACAGCGGGCGTTGTGCAGTGCAATGTGTGACTCTTCTGTTCACCAAGACTGCCTCTTAATGCAAATAGGCTCTAAAACACACGTTTGTGCACGCAAAGACCTTTCGACTTAAATGTGAGTTTTGTCTTCAAGTTGATAAAAACAAATATTTACACAAACTCTAAATATGATTCTTATTAGGGTTGTTTTGGATGTTTTGGAGCTCTTTTACAGTTTCAATCTTTGCAACCATCCGAGGGGGCAGCAGGAATCCTGCGTTTGTTTCATCTGCAGCCTCTTAAGCCACTTAACTAAAGTGATGCAGACATGCTTCATTCAGTGTGGTTACCTTCATTAAATCTCATGGCACAACACAAGTGAGTCAAGTTATGTAAACAAAATATGTACACAAACGTCAGCCACAAAATGACCTGCTTGCACAACCAGCAATTATACCACGTTACTGACTTGTCATTTTAGGACATTTGAAGACATTTTGGGAATGGTTAGATGACAATATTGATCCCCCTCTAATGTTTGTAGGCTTTTCATCTATACAGCCAGGGGGTAATTAGCTTGGCTCCTCCCAAAGTTTAGAAATACTACACACATATCAGCGTTTCTTAAATTCACTAAACAACACTGTAGACCTCATTGGTTTAAATCAGAGATGAACGTGAACGTAAACATGTTGGGGCAGCTAATTAAGCCGGGTTAGTCGTTTCCCCTCTGTGGCAGTGGGGTGTGGTTAGACTCAGCTGTAGAGTGGGTGGAGCGGGGGTGTGGTTCAGGGAACAGTGCCGGAATTATGTCTAATCAGTCTCAGCTGGGGCTGAGGGTTAATCAGCCTCAGCTGGGGTTAATCTGGCTGTCTCTCCCCAAATAAGAGCAGGAGGGACTGAGAGGAGGGGGGGAGAAGCAGAAGCTGTCACAGAGCCTGTATTTGTTTGTGACGAATAAAAGAGCATTTGGAACGACCTCAAGCTGTTTTGCTGCCTCTGTTCAAGTCCGCAGGTAACAGGGAAACCTGCTACACCCTCGCTTCTAATTAATGCTAAAATAAGCCAACAACCTGTTTGCTGTAGATTCATATTCTGATGGACTTCTCATCTCACCCTAAGGGGGAAAAAGCAAATACATGTCTTTCTCAAAATGGTAAACTATTCTTTTAATATTATTTACAGCAAGTGATTTGGATCCTTCATCATCTACTACCCCAAATCATGCTCTTTTGTTATATCCCTTCCTCCTCGTTGTTAGACAAAACGACTTTGAAATCAACAAATATACAATGAATTGTTGCTGTTGACAGGACCGACTAACCTCTTGTGTTAACGGAGAGTGGTGGTGTGCCTGTCGTGCTTTTTGCTATCTCTGTGGGCGTCTTCTTCACATCCTATCATTAGCATGTGAGTCGCTGCTATTCTCACCTAACCTCCTCATCTAAAAATAACTTCCTCCCTCTTTTCTTCCATCCTTCTCCTCCCCATGAGAGCTGCTATTGCGCTGCAGAGCATGCACGACTCTGCTGCGTACGTTTGCACCTCGCAGTAATGTACAACCGGTCCTCTGATTTACCGGAACACCGTATAGTAAATCCCTGTGCTGACTGCACACTCCATTGAGCTAATGAAGAAATCTCTCCCAAGCATCCATTGATCTGCAAGACTTTATTCCACTGGGTGAGGAGGACATTTATCGTGCAACAGCAGAGAGGCACGAGTAATCTGTAGCAGAGATCTCACCCAAATCTCGCTCTGCGTTCCCTCTTCACTCCTCTGACTCGATCTCCTTTCCCTACACTTTCAAAACACACAGATGCTAGCCCCCCACCCCACACACACACGCACACACTACACATTTAAAGATATGATTTGTATTAAATCTGTCATAGTTTATTCCCCTGCTTTCCACTGTGTTTAGCTTCTTTGCGCTGCCAAAGAATGTGCACCTCATGAGCTCAAACGTCTCCGTTTATTACATTTCTATCCAAATAGGCACAAACACACACACACACACACACACACACATTGTAACATGGGACCTGGATGACATAGAGGTGTCTCTTCATTCCTGCTGCCGACATTGAAACCTGCCAACATTAAAAGCAGTTAACGGTTTAAATTTAGCCCGCTCGCTCGCTCCCCCGCCCTGATAGTTCTGACTGGAGGCAGTCCCAGTACTGACATGCACTCTTCCTCCTCTGTCAGTGTGTATAAGTGTGTCTATGTGTGTGTGAAAGAAAGTTAACAATGTGGCAGTAAAGGAGTGAGAGTGCAAAATTGACTGGAGCGCCTCTGTGAAAATCTTATTTTGACCTCTTCAGCACTTTGAACTGAGAAGAAAAACTGGAAGGTAGCCAGAGTTGAGACCTTCTTAAATGTCAGACGCTACAATTATTTACATCAAATGCAATTTATGTGTATGTTAAATTGTAAACGTGAACATAAATAGCAATACGGTCTGATTAAGGTAACATCCCAGTCCATTTAGTTTTTATAGTGCTGGAGAAAGCTGTTGGGTTTTTGAGATACGCTGTATCAGGAGTGAAAATACTACCTTCCACCCCTGCACGGTGAATCTATTTTAACATCCCTGCCTCCCTCGTGATGCCGCAAATGAAAAATGCATATTTTGCTCCCGTTATGATCACAGTTGATGTACCTGTGATGACATCTGCGACAGTTGTCATGACATCCATCATTGTATTTACTGCTTCCCTCCGTGCTGGAACATTGCAAGACAACATGCAGGTGTGATTTATCGGGGTGGTCGGGTCGATCTGTATCTGTGCCTCTGTGCATGTCCGAGTGTGCTTACATGTCTTTGTCTGTGGAGGACACTACTGTGTAAATCAACTCGTAATGAGTATTTACCGTAAACTTAAATTTACCGACTCTTTTCTGTGCTTGAGAAACACGAACAAACAGACAGAAAATAACTTCTGCTCCAAACAAAGAGACGAGGACTTGGAATGAATGCTTGAGGAACAACAAACCGCTTAATACATTTTGTATTCTCCTTCCTCTTCGGCCTCTCTCCCTGTTTTACATACTGAAAGGTTTTACACGAGATATGTACATGGACTTGCAATTTTAATGAAATCCTTTTTTGATACAAGACGAAATGTTCTCTTGTACTTGGAAACATTGCATTACTGAAAAGGATCTCCCAATGTAAAATAAATACAAAAATAAAAATCATCATTCTCATGTAAAACATTACCGTGTACTTTTGATTATTTGCCAGAAAGCTGTCCCCTGATGTATTCATCAGTATGGACACAGATCTCTTTTTTGGTCACTAAGGAGGTCATTAAAACGACTTAACCACCCACGACACTACGAACACACCATCTTTAATGATGTCGTGGTGTCATTTAGTCATAAAACTTTATCTCAACATTACTCGTCCTCATGATGTAGAGTGTGACTGAATTTATGTTTATGAAAAGAGTTTTTTTCTTTATGCTGTGTGTGTGTGTGTGTTTTCTTGTGTGAGCATTCTGATTAAATTATTGATTGATCATTTGCTAATTCTGAGATATATCCTCTTCTATGGATTTCCCATTTTGAGTTTGTATGAGTGGAGCTCTTCTTTTTTCTGGTCGATTATATTCCTGCTCGTCTTGAAGTTTAACTTTTTTTGATCATTATTCTTTTCAACATTTATTACCCTCTGTCCATCCAGGGAGAAGAATCCCTCCTCAGTTGACGCTATCTGAAAGCTTCTTGCATTTTTAACATGCAAAAGTTTTTTTTGGGAGGGAGTTTTTCTCAATCCGAAGTGACAGTCCAAGGACAGAGGCTTTGTCCACTGTACAGATTGTAAAGCCCCGAGGCAAACTTATATATATTGAAAGAATTTACTTGATTTCCTGTCTCTATTTCAAACAAACTGCCTAAATATTTCAAGCCGTTCACATGGCAACATGCCATCACTTTCTCAGCACAAACCTCATCACTCTTACTAAGCCATGACAGTCTGACAGTGAGCCCGCATGCACAATACCAGGACTCTGAAACTGAAACAGCTAAATGGAATTCAGCCATCATTCACTATTATTTATACCTGTGCTTTTCCTACTGTGACGTCTCAAAAGATCATCTGTGAAAAAAAGCCATGCTTAAATGGTTTATGATATTGCAAAGTTGGACACGTTTTCCTGAATGCTGTATTAGTCACTCTGATAATTAAACAAAAGAAATGGTCCAAGACAGTTTTACAGATTGATTTACTGTCTGCTACATGAAAAATAAATGCTCGGAGGTAATTTGTCCAAAAGGTCCTTCGGATCCAGAATTATCTAATTAGCTGATGACGTTTTTAAAAGCCCTCTTTCAACAAAGTCTCCCTGCACTAGCATAGAGGTGATGGCATGGTTCTCACCAGCCTTTTCTCTCGTTTAATGCAAACAAAAGTGGTGGATTATGAATTACTTTCCTCGTTGATGACCTAGTTTTTCTTGCCTGCTGCAGATTAACAATTCAGTCAGGTGTGAGTGAGACCTCCTACAGATCGAGAATGAACTGACTGCTGGGAGCTGTACCTGGAACAATGAAACCACCTTCCTGCCAGCGTTTACATCCATCTGCTGTTTCTTTATTTATGTGGCCAGGGCCATTGTTATCTAATATTTCCCTGTATTCTGTGAATAAACACTCCGTATACACCGTACGTGGTGCACGTTAATCGCAAACTAGTACGGTCTTATTGAGAAATGCAGTTATGCGGTCACAGATTTCCCCAGAGAGGCTGATGCAGGTCGCTGAGGCTATGAAGACTAATTAGGAGAGAGGAGGAAGGTTTAAATTAAGCATCTCAGTGGCACAGATACTGTTAAACACGCAGACACACAGAGTGTATAATAACTGGATTCAGACAGCTAAAAAATACTATTGCCGTGTTCACACACTTTTTTCTGTCAATACGTTCCCCCTCTAAACGTTTCTTTTTACAAACACAAACATCACAAGCTGTCAGATTTTGGCAGAAATGCTTGTGTCATGTGTATATTTAATTTCTTTCCAAAAATACTTTTCTTTAGTTTTTCTGTCATTTTTAAATGATCATACTAGACACTCATCTATTCTATACGCCCACAAAGAAAATAAAGATATACAAACGTATATGGGTTCCTACCTTCGGGACAATAGCACCTGGGCCCGGCCAAGCTGCTGAAGCAGGTGGCTCCATTCTTGCAGGGCTGAGAGAGGCAGTGGTCGACCAGCAACTGGCAGCGCTCCCCTTCATAACCTGAGAGAACAGTTTATAATCAGACTACTTGATTTCTTTCATTACTCTCAGTCAAATGCAGCTAAATGTGATCCGTTTAACCTTTTAAGCCCCATGGTCCCCAATTGGGGGCCGATTTACACATTGTAGTTAGACTGTGTAAAACCTCACAATAAACATGAGCAAATATATTGATGTTATACATCAAATTAAACAAGAGAACTTGGGCTACAATAATCAGTAAGCCATTTCCACAAAACTCAAACACCAACTGAAAGACTATCATAAGATTAAGCCACTACCTATAAACAGGCACGTTTTTTAAACTTACTTTTCAAACAGTTTGAGTTTTGAATAATTGTTTTTTACTTGCATGTAAATACATGTCTATTGTTTATTGGAAATATTTCTTTTGTGAACACCAGCAGGAGAAGCAGCTAATAGAGATCCAACTAATGATATGCAGAAATATGTAAAAAAAATAAAAATAATTCATGTCCACAAAAGCAACCAATATGAGCTATTTTGTTGAACTAAATTAACAGAATTATTCTCTGTATGCATATTTTTGTTCCTGTTAGCACAGCTCCCTAATAGGGAATGACAGGCAATCAGTGGTCACCTTCGACATTTACCTTCCTACCAGAGGCCCTTAAATTAATCTGACAAGGTTAAAGGTTCAATACGATCTCATCTCGGTTCCTGTGCTCTTTATTCAGAGATTTTCTAAAACAATGAGAGAGGCGTCCACTTTCTGCACAGCTCTAATCAAACAAACCAAGATGAACGCCAGGCTGAGACACATGTGTATAAAGCTTTGTCTGCATCCAGCATCTTGCACACATGGGCCCACGCACCTGGTGGGCAGGTGCATGTGAAGTTGCGTCCTTCACCCCCCTGTCTAACGTCGGTGCAGGTGCCGTTGCTGTGACAAGGTCGGCGGTGGCAGGCATCGAACTCCTCGCAGAAAATTCCAGTGTAGCCGTCCTCACACTCGCAGAAGAAAGTGCTCTGCAAAACACACACACACACATTTCACAAGTCAAACCAACGAGCCTTGAAAGTAAGAAAAACTTGTGAAACAGAAATAATGAGATCGGCGATTGTAAAATGATTCAGTAACATAACAATGCACTAACAAGCAGCAGTGACACAGTTTGATTTTCTCAAACAGCGAGGGGAGAGATAATGAGAAAAAGAGAGAACCCGTGAAATGGTCTCTGTTACATCTCCCTCTATTTTTCCACTTTTTAGCCCGGCCAGTGAGAATCTCTTTTAGCTCAATGTTTGGATGTAGAGGGGACTAACGGGTCTCAGATGGCTTCTACTTCTCTGTCTTCAGAGGTGCGGCTATACCAGACCCGAGACTCGCATGCATCTTGATCACATAATGAATGAAGCTGTGATTCCCCACTGTTTTAAATGTGTCATGGCGTTGTGTTGTTCTGTACTATTCTGACTGTGATTTGTTTTCTGTTGTGCTCGGCATTGTTCTCTGCTAAGTGAAACCCAGGGAGACGTTTTTATCTGCTACTCTTTTGTGAATAATGATCAAAATGCACTGGAGCCGCAACCGCAGTGGTACAGTTGGGTTCAATTAAAATGGAAAGTTTACTTTTGTTTAATGTGCGGATGCATTATTGTTAAGGAAGGTGTGAAGTGAGCTGCAGGTATCTGGATACTGGAATGTTCTCCTGTGCCTTCAAGCTTCATTCCCACCGAAGCTCATGTGTTGTTTTCGATGAGAAGAAACATTATTCCTCACCTCGGAGGGCTGTGTGATACATTTGCCTTTCCCCGAGCACTGAGGGTCACTGAAGCTGCTGCCGGGCTCCACACAGCTGCTGGCTTTCACCGTCAGGTTGAGACGCAGGGTGACCTCCGGGGCTGTGGCGGCGCCCACACGCAGTACACCTATCACAGAAGAGTTAATTCAAAAAGATGTACCACATAGGCAGGTATGATTAAATAAATGAGCCCCATGTCTTCGGAGAGAAAATGTCCTAATTCTAGAGAGGTTTATTAGAAGAATATGCAATGCATTTTGAAATGTGTTTTGATTTTTCCCACGCTATGGCTCTAGGGATGACAATGATGGTATGTTGTTTGCACAACTGTATCCACAACTGTTGGATAAATTGGCGTGACATTTTCTACAGACAGTCATGGTCCCCAAAGGATGGATCCTTTTATTTTTTCCCCCCTGACTTTTCATCTCGTGCCACCAACGTGGTTGTCATTTGTGGTTTTGAGTAAAATGTCATAACAACCATTAAAAGAAATGCCATGAAATGTAGGTCATTCACGTCCCTCTCATTATGAGTTTATTTCTTTTCTTTGGTGATTCCCTGACTTTGTATTTATTGCCATCATCAAGTTTCCAATAATCTATTACTTTGGTTTCAGACTACAATGACCTTCCTATTAGCCAAAGCCAGACTTTGTGTTTAACACTAAAAAGCTCTAAACTAAGAAGGTGAGCATGATAAACATTATACCTCCTAAATATCACTGTTAACATTGTCATTGGGAGCATTTAGCTGACGTCAGCCTGTGCACAGCCTCAAACTGGCTGTGGCTGTAGACTCTTAGTTTTGTTAAAAGATGCCTTAGGACATATTTTAAATAAGTCCCTCCCTCAGGCACTCCTTGCTGCCAAAAACAACTATTAACCCCTATGTGGCTAAAGGTGTTAAGAAAAGAACAGATGCAGGCAGCTCTTCATTGGGACTGAAATAGAGGGCGTGCCTCTCCGTCTTGTCTCTCTGGGTCGAGAGGTTCAGAACATCTCTTATTATATCTTCAATCAAAGCTGACAGCGGTATGGGCGCTTGTATAAAAATAGCCACACAGTGAATATTAACGATTATTTTTTAGAGCCTGACCAGAGCCAATGAGCTGCGACTTCACCAATGACGAGACTTTGACGTTGCAATCTCCTCGGCCAATCAGAGGGCCGACAAAACAACTCATGCTTCTCTGTCACAACCTGACCAAATGATCGTCAGCCCAATGACACCGAATGTTGGACCTGCAGAGTCACCGCTCCATCAAACTGTGGAAGCTCACTGCCAACACTCAGACCCAGTGACGTGTGAAGAGGTAAATGCAATTGCACTGCTCCTCCCTCCTTACGGATGCTTTGCATGCATCTTCCTCTTCCTCCTGCAGTTTGACCTTCATTCTTCCCTCCTTCTACATCCTCTGTCTTTCTCTCTAATCCCTTTCTGTTTTCCATCTTTTTTTCCAGTCTTCCTCCCTCCTTATCTGACTCTTCCTCTCTTGCACCCTCCATTATCCTTCCACCCCTCTGATTTAACTCACCAATGTCATCTCCCCCTGCTTCTCTCTCTCTCTCTCTCTCTCTCTCTCTCTCTCTCTCTCTCTCTCTCTCTCTCTCTCTCTCTCTCTGCAGATGCTGCTTACCTCCAAGTTAGAAGACATGTCAAGGTCAGAAGACAAGCAGCTTAGTGAGACAGCATCAAGTATGTTCATCACACACAGAGGTCAACCAGCCTTTCAGTCAAAGAGTGAGGATCAGTAATTGTGTGACTACTCTTTCACAACATTGTGTATGTGTGAACCGGAGTATTAAAATACAGATGGAATATCATCATAAATAGGCAGGTTTTTTTTCCCAATATGCAAATATAATATTTTAACTCATATATGCAAATATTATGCGATTCTCCCCAATGTCATGTCAGGAATAAACGCTGTAAATACAATTCATTTATATTTATTAATTCCTCAGATGTGTTAGGTTCAGTTGTAAATGAGCTATTTGGAGATATTTAAAAGATGTGTCCTGTTTTAGCTTATCTATGTTTCTTGGATGAACAAATTAAATGCTGATAATAGAGATAATGAAAGTATAATTAAAATGATTGTGAGTCCGATTTATTTAATTAATTAATAATTATTTAATCGCCAATAACCTTTGCCTCTCCCATTTGCTCAAAAGATGATAAAGAAGAAGTTATATTAACGACTGTATCATATGCTTGAATGCATGACATCTTACTGAGGAAGTAGTTTTGTCCCAGAGGCAGCGAGCGGTCTGGAACCACCAATCCATCGGCAGCCTGAAGGAACCACATTGTAGTGCCGTTCAAAATGGAGGAACGGAGGAACCCTTCTTCATTCACACGCCACAGCACTGGAGCTCCACTGGCATTCACCACCACCCTAATTGGAGAGATGAAGCAGGGAAGGGAGGGATGAAGGGTGAGGACATAAACAGGGAAGAAGAATCAGAGAGAGAGAATATGATTTATTGTAGGCTTTCTCTACAGTTTGGACCAAAGCACACATTTATAAAGATTGTCGATGATCCCTTTTTAATTGGTGACAGTTCTCAGCTGCTCTTATAGCTTCTGTACTGCATGTTTGCAGTATTCACAGTTTAAATAATGGATGGGACCATAACAAATATAGAAAGAAACACAAACTGCACCATTACTATTTTGCACATCCAACACTTGATTCATCTTCCCAGACATCTTAAATTAAAATGTCAACAAAATCTGCATGAAGGTTAAAATGAATGAACTCATGGCATCATGGGTAGGTCTGGTGAGTAATGTCTGTCAGTAGTTTGGCCCAGTGGAAACACTGTGACCCTCATGAACACAAAAAACAGGCAGTGTTGTCGGAGGCTATCTTTCATTGGGACCTCAGACAATTTGTACAAAATAGTAAAAACCAAGACGGACCAAATAGAAACTGAAAAGGCATCATGTTCAACGTGGAAAGAGATGAATAGAAGAGGGTGAGCGCAAACAAAATGTGGATGGATACTTTGATTCTCAAAAAATACAGTTTACAAAATTGTAGTCCATTTGTAATGCTGCTGCAAAGTAAAGCCCTTAACTTTAGTCTCTCCTCCATACACTGCTGCGAAGAAGCGATCGGACATAAAGATCAAATGGGGAGTAGCCATAAAATGTTTTGCCCATATTAATGATCCCCATGAGATGACCCTTTTCCATTCTGGACTTTCTTCTAGCACCAACCCCCGGGTTGTCCAAAGGGATGAATCAGGGTTTCTGATATAATACCTTAATGAGGACAATATTGGAAAGAAACAATACCTATTCAAAATAAATCATCCCAACAACCTAAATTATATAGCTTTTCTCTATTTGGATGCCTTTTCAGGTTGAGGATCCTCACTGATTAAATGCATAAACACCCCTCTAACCTCACCACATCTGAAAAGATCATTCACATGTTTAGAAAACCAAACAAACAAATAAATCTGTGATTGTACAGCTTTTGTGCATCAAATATTACTATTATCACGAGTACAGCAGCTGAAACGGTGTTACAGTGACAAAAAAAGATTACAACTAGCTGATGCATTACATGTGTTAAACATTTAAATGCATTTATTACACTAAACATAATTGGATGGTTGGCTTCACACACAAGTGGACTCCCACGCGGTTAGCCACAAGCTGTTTGATTTGTTACCATCTCTACCAGTAGGAACTTGAGAGTAGTCGCGTGTGTGTATCTGTGAGTGTTCACCCTGTTTGTCATCTCACATTCTGCTGCAGCAAACTACTATTTCGGGTGCCCAGTTATGGCTGCATGCTCAAGGGTCTCTAAAGATTTCAGTGACTCACTCGTTCTCAAAACAACTTTTATTGCCTTTTTCATGCTGCCATGAACTGCCTCCTCACTCAGTACTCTTAACCGGTTGGTGCCGTTAGTGATAACACAGCGGAATGCTTCTCCGATCCCCGTCCTCTACCCTGTGCCCACACTGGGGGGATAACGATGCATTTGGCTAACAGAACTACTAGCACACACAGGCATTTGTGAGTTGTATTTATTCAATCACACAATGCAACAGTGGTGGTCACGGACACACCTGGCAGAAATCCGCACTCTACTGAGTGCACCTTTCTAATTGGAAAATTAAAAATCTGTGCCAAACTTGCCCTGCACACATATTAAAGAGATACAATTGTAATCAATGCAAGAGCCAATATTTAAGACAATATTTAAAAAAAGGGCCACCTTTACATGAGCCACCTTCAGAACTTCAGTAATGGCCTACTGTCGGGAACAGATCAGGATATCAAAATTACATATTTAGGTTGTGTTCTCAACGGAAGGCCAGTTTGAGCATTGCATGTGAATCGCTTTCCAAAAATATTGAAGTGAAGAGGGAGCTGAGCCTGAAGGTGAAGTTATGATCAGCGTACGACATAATAAGATGGTGGATAGGCTACTATCAGCTGAAATGATTTTTCCTTTGCAGGGTGTCTGGGCTCAGCCTAAGGGACAACACAGGGAGCTCAGATATCTGGGAGAGCTACTGCTACTTCAAGCCGAAATTAGCCATTAGTGTATAGTTAGTAGTTGAAATATGGTAAATGGACTTGCATTTGTATCGTGCCTTTCCAGTCTCCCGAGCACTTAAAGTTGTACACTACATATTATCATTCAGCCATTCACACACACAAGTGTCTTGCCCAAGGAAATTTGGAACTGGAGGAGGTGGGGATTGAACCTCCGATCTTCTGATTAAAAGATGACCCAATCTACCTCTGCCGACCCACATAAACAGTGTAATAAATTGCTGTAAATTTACGGTGGATTTACCACAGTATTTCATAGCAATTGTAACACACAGTGAAATATTCATCCTTCGCTTGTAAATTAACGGTTAATGGTGGAAATATGCTTCTCTAAGTTTAGTGAGTCACGATCCATCAACATCGTACTGGTGATTGTAATAAGCAGTTGTCATCTCAGATAATGTTTTATTACATCAGGTTGCGCTGTCTTGTTAGCGAGCTCCAGCTGTAGTAACGTTAGCTAGAAAATAGCAACTTTAACGTTAGTAAAGTTAATCGCCAATTACAGAGTGAAGATGTAACGTTGGCTACTAACTGTGTTTATTTGTGCTACTTTAGAGCTGTAGAAATGAGTTGCTTAAGTGCATCTCTAAGATGAGGAAGTCAAATCCTGTTCGCTCTCTTTCTCCTTCTCATGTAGTTCATGCAGTTCACATTTATGTTTAAAATGTGTGTGTAATTATTTATTTTTCTTCTCGTGGTCTTCAGTTTTGGAATACAAATGTTCCTAATATTATTTGTCATACAAAGTCAGCTGCATTAAATGATTGAGGACAAGTAATAACTTCAGCAATATTGTATTATATATGAATTGTGTTTTCTACTTATATTTTTTTTGTTTTTTAGTAGCAGATTTGTTTATCCTTTGTAAATGAACATGCTGGTATGTACTATAAAATTAGCGTAAAAGCTATCACGTACTGTCATCCATTTCACGATAAGATACTGTTAAAATAAATTACAGTAGCTGCCACCATAAAATAACAGTGAATATATAACATCTCTTCTGCCAGTGTTTTACCGTTATTTCATGGGGAAATTGTCGAGAGATTGAGTGGCCAGTTAGTTATTATTAACTTACCACAATTAATCAAAGCAATTACACTAATTTGATTATTCTCGTCGGTAATATTCAGCATCAGCGTTGATATTGTTGTGCTTCTATCTCTAATGTTCTGTGGTCCTCCCTCCTCCCTCCCTTAGTTACAAAAGCTACGTCATGTTGCAAAAAAGAAATGCTGCATGAGAGGTATGCAGATAAAATGCTGTGCAAAGTCCTTTCTATTGTATCCTTTTATTATTATGGTGATTATGCAGCCAATAGTCTGTCCAGCATGCTGTGGTTATTCTTGTTGATTAGGATCCAAAAAGCAGGGTTCATTTTGTTGGTTGAATTCTGGGGGTTTGAAAACCACTGTATCACTTGTTGAAAGTGTCATGTCTGTTGTCATCTGTAATCACCACACCTGTTTCTTGTGACCACGAATTGCACAATTGGCAGAATAAAGGATCGGCCCTGTTGGACCAAAAACTGTATTATTTCAGTTGGTAGTAAGCTTACATGGTGTGTATTCCACTATCAATTGAATACGATTGCTATCACAATTATCAAATTTACATCAGCATAGTATTTAACCATTGTTGTATTGGTTAGTTTCTGGGTCGCTGGGCAAAATATGATGACGCTGCCATCAAACTGCAACAGTTGGGTAGTTGAAGGCAACAGGATATACTGTATACTGTACAATGCAAAGAGAGTGGGAGAAACTGGGCATTAATTAGGTACCACGGCATGATTTGGCCCCAGAGCCGACGGCTGGTCCATCTGGCCTTGCTTTAAGAGGAAAGCAGTCGATCATAAAAGTTGCTCTTACTTTACAGCTGTCTCTTCAGGCACTTCCAGAGACAGAGTCAGAGTTCCTGATGTCAGCTCACACAGCTCAGGACTCACACAGTGCAGACCCTCCGTCACCTGAAGCACACACACACACACACACACACACACACACACACACACACACACACACACACACACACACACACACACACACACACACACAACATATGTTATGCATTGTATTTTAAAGATAAACCTACAGGAGCTTAAATATAGCATGGAAGTTATCTCACCCTGTCTGCCTCCCACGGCACCACCAGCAGCCTCTGCCCAGGTTTGGGTTGCCATGGCTGCAGGGTGGGAGATGGTGGCGTTGTGGATGAGGGGATGCTGGTTGGCTCTGGTGGCTGAGTGCCCGCAGTGGTGGTGCAGCCGGCGGTGGTGGCCAATTCAGGCGCGGAGGGGGTGGGGAAGTCCCAGTCGGCAGGCGGTAGGTCCAAAAGGATCTGATCACACCTCTCCCCCTCATAGCCTTCGGTGCACTCACAGGTGTAGGCCGGTTCCCTCTCCTCCCCACCGTCGCTCCGGCTGCAGTTTCCATGGAGACAGGGGCTGCTGGCACACGGGTCTGTGAAAAACTAAAAGAACAGAGAAAATAAATACAAACGAGAAGAGGCAGAACAAAAAACATTATCATCTAATGTGTTTTTCCATCTGCTGTCCTCTGAACTGATGAACACCTATTATTTGTCTTTTTGTGACACAGTGAAAGCCCAAAATGTGAACCTGGCATCCAACTTCATTTTAAATGGGTCAAGGAGTGGGCCATCAAAACCCTGTGGAGAACAAGAAAGTGTAGTCATCACTTCTCAGTTACTTTTATTGCTCTCTGACTCAGCTTCCTTCTTTACACCACTCATTTATTTTATTACATTTTGTCTCTATGTTCCTGATAAATTCTTGCAGGTCTGCACTTCTCGCTCCATTTTCCTCATTCTCTCTCGCACACGCACACGCACACGCACGCACACACACACACACACACACACACACACACACACACACACACACACACACACACACACACACACACACACACACTGTGTCCCTAAACAAAGTGTTCCTCAGTCATGCAGCAATACAAACAATGCATCCTGACAGCCTCCTTCATGCTGGCTCCCCCTCCCCATCAATAATTGATCATATTTGCAGGTGAAAAAGGACAAAGCCGTGCTCATGAAGCTTACTGCCTGACACTGTGTTGCCTTTCGTTTTCAGAGCCTTCTTAGGCTTAAGAGCATCCATAATCCTGCTGCCTTTTATTTTATTTCTTTTAGCAAATTCACTCAGAATCACTCAGGTATCTGCAGCTCCAGCTGTTGTCTGATTTAAATGTGAGAACAGTTTGAATAAAAACCCAGAGAAAAGCAAAAGAGAGGGTGAACAGAAGGATGGTATTGATACGTGTACCAAATCATCAGCTCAAATAGGTGTGTGTGTGTCTGTCTGTGTGTGTGTCTGTGTGTGTGTGTGTGTGTGTGTGTGTGTCTAAGAGAAACAGTGCGAGGCAGAACAACAGAGGGCCATTAACAGTCCGCTCTCTCACAGCTCATTAGTGCTAATCTCTTAGGTTTCTACTTGCGATGCCTCTATCAAACAGTGTCTTTGCTCTGAGGTACAGCGGTCCCAACCGTCCCGGCACGCCGCTCTCCAGTCTTTACACAGTCTGCTGCTCTTATCTCCTCTCTAACGGATTGAGTTTATCAAACCTTTAGAGGACTCGTCTGGGTTAAAGGACACATTAGAGTCCAGCTCATGAGCTTTTTCATCTGTCGCTCTGGATTTGACAGAACAGAATGTGCTCGAACACAGCGGGACTTATATGTTCACACTGTATATTGTTATATGACAGGGACGAACAATATAGTCTCAACTCTGTATCATAACAACACTGCACATTTATTGTGATGACAATAAATGTACCAATTGTTTTGATATATTAGCAGATATTTCCTTTCCTGTGCTTACTTGCCATTTTACACTTTACTAGGTTGAATATAAATATTAATGCAATCAAATCAGAAAATGGTGTGCAATATTTCTATTACTATTGTTGATGTAAAAATGTGCTGGTCCCAGCACTTAAATTGTGAAAGTTGTATAGGACTGTAAAATTAAATTACTCAAACTAAAGTCAAGTTATTTGAATAATTAATCTTTGGTCCTTTAAAGTGCGTTTTTTTCCTATTTTTATGAAATGTTATAGCATACACAAATAACTTTTATTTTTTAAATAAAACTTACTCATATAACTTCATGGTTAAAATAATAATTTCTTACAGGCGTAGATTCTGGACGTTTGGCTAATTGGGTGGTTGCATGTTGGGTTACTTTTTGTGGCTACTCTTAATTAAATTGTATCATTCTTGATTATTGATCAAAAACTGTACTTATTTGCCTGATTGGTCCTCTGTTAAAGGAAAGTGGAGGTGTGTAGAAAATGTGATTGAGTGACATTTTCTTTTAGCTGCACCTCAGTTGGACAATTGACACTCTCCTCACTCCTATTGGTGCACTAACTTGAGATCGGTGACTTGCATAATCCCCAGGTTATAACTCGGTGGCATTACCATTCAGTGTATCTGGCAGCCATTTTCTATGGTGCCATAGTATTCATGTACTTCACTATCCTCCTGCATGATGTTGCTTCCTATTCTCTGGCACCTAACGGCTCACGTGCCCCGGATTCTGGCAAACCATGCAAATCAATTTCCTCTAAGCAGCTGATAATAACTTACATTAGTCCCTTTATCTATATTCCCACATGGACCAACAGACTCAATAACGACATTCTCGTGGGCCAAATTAATTGCTTCACAAGGTGCTGTGATCTACAGTATTTGCTAAAGTGCGATGTGGGACCCTGAGCAGGAAGGATCGATACGGAAACTGCAACACACACACAGTTTATCTGTGCACCTGACACAGATGTTATGGTGACATTCTGATGATGCATCTGGGTCACTGAGCTGTAGCTCTATATTTGAGGAAAGCTTCACATACAGTATGACTTTTTCCAGAGGGTGAGTTGATATGACAAATTAAGTGCCTAGTGATGCTAAACAGAGGTTTCATTAGAAAGCATGATGCAGCGAGGAAAAACAAAGCAGTATTTAAGAATCCATTACTCAGGGTTGTTGTTGCCAACTCAGAAAAACTGATTTGCTTGGCCGGACCATGACTGAGCAGTATGTAATCCTTCAAGTACAGCTAAGGAAAAATCAATAGCTGGAGTTGTGAGGGTTTTCCTGTGTGTGTGTGTGTGCGTGTGTGAAGATCTCAATGCCACAGCAAACAATGAGATGTTAGACAATAGTGTGCTTCCAACTTTTTCGAGACAGTCTGGGGAAATTATTTTCTTTTGCCCCCATGCACAAAGCAATGTTCATTAGGAAAGGGCCATCACTATTTGGTGTGGAAGGAAGTGACTGACCATTGATTATCTTATTAACTTACAAGATATGTCAGGGTGTACGTTTGTTTCCTCTAATGCCTCCAATACAGCTGCATATTAGTGTGTATGCTTTTGGAACAAGTTGGTCAACAATAACACACAGGTACAATGTTTAAGAACTTTCTTAGACTATAGTAGAACAGGCTCTGAACAGGCAGATCAGCAACTAAGTTCAACAAGCTCATGTGAAGGTACAACCCTGACGGAGCTGGAGCCGGTTCACAACAGCAGTCAACTGAGCGCTCCATTTCACCAGTTCATCAGCCACTTACTGTTTATAGGAGATTCATTTGAGCGGTAGATCATAATACTGCAGGGGTTCACTTTAACTGCCAGATCACGCACATGCAATTAGTTAGAAGGGGAGCGATGACTCGCGCTGCACACGAAAATAAAACTCAAATGTACACACGAAGAACATATTTCAGTTTCACATTAAAATAACAATGGTTTTAAAAAAAAAAGAAAAAAAGAAGGCTTTTCAGTGTCCGTCTGCACAAGTGCACAAATACACACATGATCACAGGAAAAGGTGAGAAGCGGATATGGTCACTCAGCAGGTTGTCTGAAATTGTTCTACAGCCCCTTTATAACGATCAAGATGGGTTGCCATGGCTACAGTAGCTAGGTAACGTGAGCGCAATTAGAAAAAAAAGTACAATACACGTTTTCATGCCCCTACAGCACACACACACACACACACACACACACACACACACACACACACACACACACACAGTATCAATATTTGCCCAAAGAGTCTCATCATGCTGCAGAGAAGCGGTCAATTTTATAATCCACTTACAGCTTCATCTGGACTGTTTATCACCATTTGCCTCCCTCTGTCAGAATGATAACGGCCTCCCCCCCGCCACACCACACCACTGTTGAGGGACAATAGATACAGATAGCATTTGCCTAATCCCACACGCATGAAAATACTGGTTCACAAATGAGGAAAATATCTCCACATGAGCTCAGAGAGGATAAATGTGTCTTGTTAAAAGTCCCTCCTGAGTCGAGGGCCTACTGAGTGCTTCTCGATAACATTGTGTCCTGACGAGTGCATTTGCTGTACTGTCGTGAATCCTCAGAACTGCAGCTGGAGAATGAGCGAACAAAGAACAAGGTTCATTTTCATTCAGAGTGAATGCGGTGTTAAGTTGAGTGAATTCACTTTGGCTTGAGAAAGCATTTTAAACGTCAGTTTAAGTATTCAACCCACTTTCCCTTAGTCGAAGGACCGTTGCTTCAGCTACCTGCAGATCACATGTTCCTTCATCGGACCATCTCCAACAACAACACTCAGGGAGAAAGTCTCAGGCCATTTCACTAACTGCCTTTTGCTGCGCTGCTTGCTGATGCCAAATGAAGCCCACACAACCCACTGCTCGCCAGTCTTCTTTCTCCGACCTTCTATACACAAACGTCTTACCAGGGACACTGATCAAAGGAAATGCACTTTAAACAGCCTCTCTCATTACTAAGACGACTCCGAGGCATGGCCAGAATCAGAAATACTTTATTGATCCCCGAGGGTACATTTGTATGAAGGGGAATAGTTTGCAGTTACCAATGTCGAGATTTAATGTTTAGAAAATTCAAATCTCTCATTGTGTCTGAACGACTGTGGTTTATAACATATTACACTTTGTCTTATGTGAGTACTTGAATATTTCACCTGATGCCATTTACTTTCCATTTTGAATTAATACATTTGATGGTTTATGCTAAAAAATACTAGTAAAACTACATGTACACTTTAGTTAGATCTTTGTCATATATATATATATATATACAATAAGTTACTAAATCAACTGCAAATTAATAATAATTAATTTACAGTGCCAGTGCTCATGTTATGATACCGCAGTCTGACTATCAGCAGAAACTTAATTTGATCTTATATTTCATGTTTTAATAATGAGAGATAGTTAAAAATGGATGCGCCTGATCTAGATCCATCTTCTTTTTAAGAGCGAGCGCGTATTTATCAAGCGTTCACTGTTTGCTGAATTCAAGGCTACAGAGAGAAACTGGAGCATCTCTGCACTGCGTAATCTCAAAGGAGCAAAACAAATATGAGAAAATATATACGGTTGTAGGGAAAGTACAATCTTGCAACACGCAGTTCATGTACCTTACAGCGCGCACAGCTATAACGGCATTATTCTGCACAGATCAACAGCTGTGAACCACACTGCATCACCAGAGTGAGGGAATTACAAACATGACTGTGTCTGACTATGTGACTCTAACAGCCAGGGAACAAACACTGTGTAATTATATAATCAATCACACAGCAATTAGCTAGATGAGCCAAATTAAACTTTCATAAAGCCAGCAGTAATTTTTATCTTGGATGTGTATACGTAATGAGCACCCGCAATCCAGCTAAAACAAAAATATTTAATTCATGATAGTGACAACATAATACTTTAAAATCATCCCTCAAAAGAGTAATTTTCTCCTGCAGTATTCTCTCCCGTCTGCTTCCAGGAGAGCTGAGCCCTGGGATGTGATCCGATTTATATAAAGAACCCCAAAAGATCCAGAAAAGTGTTACAAATTGCCACCGGTACATAATTAACTGTACTAATCAAGTGAAAAATGTGCTACTGTGAAAATAGCCACCGGACTGTATGGCAGCACAGTCCACTACTCTTGGGTCCAGACAGTACATGTCCTCCAATGCGTTCCTGATTTATGAGACGGGGGACTCAGGTATTCAAACGCCACCGAGCAGGAGAAGTGCACCGAAATGTATCGCATAAAACAAATAAAGAGAAGAGTCAATCGGGGATCAACAAAGCGGAGAGCTGGAATCAGACGGCAGGTGATCAGCAAATACAGTTCTAGATACCAACCGGTTTACACCCAAGAAGGAAGTTTATGAGACATATAGGGCTCTGTGATCACGACAAACAAAGGAATGCAAATGCAAACTCATCTGAAAAATACAACTAAGAAACTGTTTAATATGGATTTGCTACATACTGGAAAGCGACTATAAGCTCCTCAAAGGAAAAATGTCAGTTCTCACATCATGATGCGAGACTGTGGCAAACATTTCTGTCCTTGGCAGAAAAGTGACTATTGCTGTTCACCGGCCAATGGATGCAAGAGGATCAACATTTCTGCAAGTCTAATCTCTGCTCCTTTTCATATCACAAGAGGCTGATGGAAATCCAGCCGAGTAAGTGTCAAATAAAAGGCGTGATGAGTCGCAGCCACTGAATATTTTAGGTATGAATTTGGCCGATGGCTCTAAAAAGATCTGTTCTTAGTTTTGAAGACTGTACGAAGAAAAAAGTACATGAAATAAATTGCCTGTTTTGCCAAATAAATAAATTGTTAGGGGCAGACAGAAGACAATGTTTATTCACTGATACAGTGGTAAAAAATGAAAAGCAGCGTGTGTATACATTCAGTATACCTTCAGTAGCTGGAGTAGCATAGAAGTGCTAACGCTAGTTAATGATATCAACTCAATAATATTCAAAGACAGGGCGATCTGCTGTCTTGAGCTTCTGGTTGAGCATTAAAGCAATATCCTCCTGCCAGTATCCCAGGCAGACATTATCGTTGTTATGGTTTATTACACCCGTCAGTCAGAAAACCACCCAGTATGAAACCCCTCATGATCCAAACTCGTCACTTCTGCTGTCGGCACAGACACAACTTAAAGACACAACTTAAGTTCTCAGCTTGAGAATTGTTTATATTTCTATCACAGCCATGAAAGGAGAAGTGGTTTGATTGTTAGAATGTACTTGTTGACTTTTTCTTTTTAACTTTTACAATATTAAGGTATGTAAGTATTTGAAACCATCATTCTTTTTGGACAAATAGAAAAGAGACAGATAATCTCATCATTCCTTACCGCGAAAACAAATCAGCCTAAGAGTGAAGTTGAATAATCGTGTTTTTATCTTGGGACTAAGGCTCATTAAAATATATTAATGTTCTTGTCACATAAAGGCCCAACAGCAACAGATCAGTGATTTATTTTCGGCACTGCAGATTAAAGAAACACAGCGGTGTTAAACGTCCTGAGGCTTTTGCCTGTTTGGTGCAAAGCAGACAGACATGAATTAAACCGTCAACTGAGAAGAGAGCGACAGCTGTCGTGTTGTGTGAAGAGCTGAGGTAGAAACAAGGCTGTTCAGATAGAATAAAAGTTACAGCTACTTCAAGACAGAAGCAAAGTACTTTAATAAATAGATATGCTCACACAAATGCACTGGCCCTATTCACAAGCAGTGTGTAACAAATGAGATCAGGAGGAAACGTCAAAGATCCCTCTCGGGAAATCGGGAATAGAAATAGAAATGTTTGTGTTGTAAAATTAGAACATTGTAAAATCAAAAGAAGGTACGAAAGAGAAAATGAAGAGAGAAACTCCACATGTAACTAAATATCTTTTGCACAGTTTCCTCCGTGCACCAGCTCTTCAGCTCCAACACCAGAACTGTCAATACAGTTACTGTGCAGCATTGATGATTGTAAGGAAAGTCGTTTTTCAGTATATATTAATGTGTATGCGGTTTCAAGAGGCTGCAGTCTTCTCTAGCTCGTTTCTACATGTATTTTAATCAAGTTTGAGCATTTTGGGGTGTTCAGTTAAACTGAGATGAAGAGTGTCAGCTGTCAGTGCCGCTTTCTGTGAGATGATTGACGAGCCTCAGACAGAGCTGAAGCAGGAAGAGGTGGTAGAAGCAACAATGGGTTTAATGACTCCTTTTAACTCAAAGTGACACATCCACAGATACCTGTATAGTTCGCCTTAGCTCTATGAAGCAAAGGCACCATTTGAACAGATCAGAAAAAACGTATTTCAAGCTTTAAATCTGCATAAATCTTCACTTGTTAGCAAACAATTGTCTGTTTTCAAAATCAGCAGATCTACGGTGCAACATTAGCACTCGTTTGGAGGTGTATTTTTTAGCAATTCACAATGTATTTATGCTTGTAAAATATGCCACATTTAAACAAGTTCAAATGTATATGGTATTGGATTTCTTTAAATAATATGTAATATTTAGGCCTCTCAAGATAAAGAGAGATCTTATAATTTGCTGAGAAAACAAATTTTGGAGCTATGTTTCACCAGTTTTTAGGAGGTATCATAATAATGCTCAAAAGTAGTATTTCCCCCCCTCCCCCCCCTTTATTATTATTAATTATTATTATTGGTCTAATACTTGCTCTAATACAAGATACGTAGTCTAATATTTAGTGTTAGATGCAACATTTTGTGTTTCTGCAGTGAACCTCCCATAAAGTTTGTGCAGCCCTTCAGGCAGCCTCATAAAACACATTATTACTCACAAAGCCTCAGGGAGTGAGAAAGATGGATTTCACTCATTCACTCACTCCAAAGAGCTGCCCGGTGATACCACTAAACAGCCTCGCTCGGGGGTACTTAAAGTACACACTAAATGCATCGAGAGGAAGAATTTACATTTCCGAAAACAGATTTCCTAGGAACATTTCTTTGATAAAGTGGCTATAGCTGTCCTCATTACTGCCTGAGCCATGTGACAGCACACTATCGATGAGTTGCCATCCCTCCGACAGCAAGAGAGACAGAAGACGAGCAAGGACACAATACTTGTTCATTAAAATCCGATAAAAAAAAAAAGATTGGCTGCCAGAATTGTATTGTCTGCTCATGCACATTAATTAGGCCTACATTTTCCAAAATGATATCCAAAACTATTCTGGGAGAAAGACTCAATCTGCAACCATCTGCTTCATAATCATCCGAGCTGTTGTACCGTCCTGCAGTAACACAGGGACGAGGCTTTCGTCGTGGACAGAAAGTGTGTTTTTCCTCAGCAGGTCTTTAATGTTATCTATTTCTGCACATCAAAGCGTCTGCCATCCCTCCCTCCCAAACTTCCCCATCACTTCCTAGCCCAGTGGCTTCAAAGAGAGCAACTCCTCTTTCAAAATGTGGATCCATGAAGCCGACACGAACATGGCCGAGCACCTCGACAGATTTTTGATCCCGCCTCGATGCATAAATAGATTTAAATGGAGGAGCGGTGGAAGTAAAAACATGCTAATGAGGTGAGACTGCCCTTCATGCTCATAATTTCCCATCTAAATAATGTAATAGATTTATTCCGTTCCTAAGCATCTTTACTTTTTGTTATCCTAATTTTATTGGAGCTTAATTTAGTCTGTCACTCAAACACCAAAACACACAGCAGGAGGACACTTAGTTTGCGCCACAAGGGTCCTCGTGCTGTCATCAAACAAATGACATGTAATAACCTCCCATGATTACTCAATATCATCCCTCAAAAGACATTTACCTCTAAACTCTGCCAAATAAATAGACAGAAAGATAAGGGGGGCTTGGAGGAGAGGCGCTGCGAGGCTCTATTTATACCCATCCAAGTAGCGGCGGGGCTGCAGGGGACTTGAACGCCTCTTCTCGACGGCTGAGACGTCGTCGTCTGTCTTCGACTCTATCAGACGGGGACTAAAATGGATCAGGAGCTTTCAGGCTCTTTGTGAATTTACCAGAAGCTTGGAGCAGATGCAGCGACAGATAGAGGTTTTTTGTTTTTGTTTGGTAATACACCATGCAGCATTTCACATTGCCACGACAACTAGTCTGTCTGCTTGATACTTCACAACAGTTATTAGTTAGCTGTGAATATGGTGTCAGTGTTGAGACCACAGTATTTTTAGCTGTCACTAGTAGAACAGACTGCATCACTAGAAATATTAGGCACTGTTGTGCATCTCTATTCAGACTATTCCTACTCTAACTTTAGCTTGAAAAATTACATATTTTGGACTGCTAATAAACCTCAAAAAAGACTTGTAGCTGACTTTGCTAAGTAAAGTGTGCTAAATTATTTTTTACAGAATATGCTTTTGTTTCCAGTTAAAAACACATAAATGAGGTAATGCATTTTTATTCATAGCACTGTATCATCCCTCATCACTTGGCTTCGCTGACAGGCAGGTTAATGTGGGCCAGAGCCAATGGCAACAACCAAACAACTAAATGTGCTGTTAGCTCTAAACCAGTCTCCCAAAAAGGCAAAAAACAACAACAAACAATGCCTCTAAGTCTCTGTACACATCACACGTCTCACTGGTGTGACAGTTTACTGACACCCTGGAAATCTCATTAACTGCACTTTGTCCTGCGTAGGTCTTTGACATGAGTTTAATATCCGTACACTTTGTGGGACTACATCCCCTCATGAGGAATGGTAAAGCTTTTAACTATACAGACAAGTAATGAGCGTAAGGACAGCAGATTGGTGCTCTATAACTTACCATCCATACATAATGTGGACATGTCAATCAGAGTCATGGTTACAGTCTATCACCCGTAGTTGTGGATGAAAAATGCGTAGAATAACATATCTCTCAGTTGTGGTCTGACTGTGGACAAATGCGCGTATGTGTGTGTGTGTATATATATATATATATATATATATATATATATATATATATATATATATATATATATATATATATATATATCACTCATACATTATATATCAAGGACATTGCAGCTATAACTCCATTAGGTCAGCAGCTGTATTTTCACTCTGAAGCCTTTTCTAAAACATTAAATCAGACGCAGACTCTGCCGTGCAACACAGAACACTTAATGATTTGGATGGAAGCCCTCCTCCTGGCTTTTAAGCTGTCTCTCTCTATGACATACTGTTTCATCATTACTTTCTGCATACAAAGTTACTTCCCCCTGTGATCCGACTTACTGAGGCGCAGGAGCATTAGTTATGACGCATTATAGTGGATATAGAGTAACAGGTTTGGATATGGGTTGTGTGTCCAAAGGGTGAATTATTCTGTATAAATATATATTTATTTTGTATCTCTTTCTGCAGTAGAACAGAACAAACAATATAATCCAAAACCACTGTGGGCAAGTGCAGGACCAAAAGTCAGCAATGAAAATATAAATAAAAAGTTTGGGACTGTAGCTCTCTTGCATTTTAATTTAATAGCACATCCACTAGTGACACAGACTTGGTTATCTCAAAAGAGACACCATCTTTAAATACACGCGCTCTGGTCACATGATAATACCGGAGAACCATACAACCCACACATAACCAGTTACATATGTGTATCAAAAAAGCACATAAATAAATTATAATATATGTATAAAGAATATGGGCAAGAACCTCACAGCTCATGAGAACAGCATCTTACCTTCTAAATATAAATCATATCTATTTATATTTATTCATGTTCTTGTGTCGGCCTACGTAGTTCTCTTACACGCTTGGCACACGGGAAAAGTAGACATTGCCAGATCCTACACACTAGACCTTTAAGGGAGTTGCCATTGTTAAAAAACCCTATACAATAAAATAGTCTCTCTCTCTCTCTCTCTCTACCCACAGCTGGTACAGATGGATGTCATTCTGCGGTGATCTATGAGCTCTCTCTTCGCTCTGACCTACATACACAGAAGGTTCCTTGCAAAACAAGATATCCACCGTATGGAAAAAAAGTGAAACCTACTGTTGACACAATTAATCGGGCACCGGCACAAAAGTAAAAGAGTTTCTGGAACTAAATCAAAGGTACAAGCTGACTTGAGGCTTTTGTCGCTGTTGAAAATGTTTCAGGTCACATTACTTTTTTTTTTTTAAATAAGTGTGTAGCAGATGTGAAAATAAAAGCTTAATAATCTCAGGCTGGGTCTGGAGGTGGTGAAGTGGAACATCCTGTTCCCATTGTGACCTGAAAATCTGTAAATGATCACCATTCATTTGACTTGAAATTGGTTACCAGCATGAGAAACTAGATTGTACGAACGATGTCGAACGTCCTGCGACTACGCAGCGTGCTTCATGTGGGTCACATGATTGGTTCTTTGTGAATTAAAAAGGAAGTAAATTACATTTTCTGCTCTGTGTTATTGTACTCTACCCCGATTGATCTTTTGGCTCTCCTCGTCATTGCTCTGTTGCTATGGCGACCCACGAAGAGGAAAGGGGGCATAACAATGAAAACTGGTACTCATGGTGGGAGGCGACCACTGGACATGCATCATCGCTGTCCTCCCACCGGCTCGGTCCCCGAAGAGGGAGAAAATGATTTTAGAAGCCACAACAGAGAAGACAGAGAAGATGTTTCTTTGGAGGAGCTCCAAATCTTCTGCCACACCGCCTACGTGAACATGTTCGAATGACTGAAGGAGAGAGAGGGATGACGGGAAGGATGTTCTGAATCGACAATAACAAATAGGATTCGGGGGATTTTTTTTTTTCCTGAACAGAGTTGTGTTCAGTTTATCTTATAAAGAATGTGAGGTTGACCAATGTGTCAGCTATGTGTTGATATTGTAAAAAAAATTGATGCCATTGTTCCCTAAAGCTTATTTTACAGGATATCGTTGCCATTAACGATAAAATCCCATTAAAAAAACGAATTATTTTCAGAAGCAGATTTACACACAGTTATATTAGTGGGTGTTTACAGCAACACATTGAAACACGTCAGTATATAGTTAGACCTGTTGCATTATTATGATTCAGTTCACTTACTTGAGCTCAATATCTTTCAAAACACACATAGCACGTAGTGATGAATTAAAGCTTAGTTTTGAAAGGTTTCACTGCTTTTATGAAATGCAGTGAAACTGCATTTGAAAGAAGCCGAAAAACAGGGCAATTGTTGTGTAAAACCCCCATTGATGAACAGCGATTGGCTGCTGTTCACTGAGGTTTGATGTGATCAGAGCGGAGCGGTTGGAACCAGGATCCATTCCTCTCCCCCAAAACTCAAACTCGAATGAAAAGCACATCACTGCTCACCAGTTAGCTGCACACGACGCAGAAGGTTTTTAAAATCCCATCAGAAACACTTATTGCTTTTACACAGACAGATTTGTGTCAAAACTGAAGACAGCTTGGGTTCAGAAAATCTATAATGTCTCATTTTACATAACGGGGAATCTGGATAGAGAAAACATGAATGTTCTGTACAATCTCTCCTCCGGCTTTAACAGATATGAAGTTTGAGTTTTTAAGACTATATTGATGTGCCTGAAACTATATAGCAAACTTTACAACCATGTATTTTGTGTTTTATTTGATTATTGACTTTGATGTTCGTAGCGCAACACAACTAATAGTGCTTCTTAAAATAAACAATTAAAGGGAAACTTCTTATTTATGTCAGACTGAATATTGACTTTTTGTCGATACATTTCCAGCATAATCCCCAATGGACAGACACATGTTCAGTCTTTCCCATCAACTGGTAGACAGGCCCAGCTGCTAATGCGTGCTAATCTCTGTGCTCCTCTCTCTGGTGGAGATGCCCTGCTGGTCCTGAAGGGATTTTGGGGGATTTAGCTGGCATCCATTGTATGCAGCTAAGCGAAGATGTTCACACACACACACACACACACACACACACACACACACACACACGCACACACACGCACACACACACACACACACACACACACACACACACACACACACACACACACACACACACACACACACACACTCACACACACACACACACACGCTGGCTCATCTCCCAGTTGGCTTCATTAAATAACATACTGTCACATCAACTTAACTGACACGTTGTGCGTGAGGAGACAGCAGGAGTCAGTTCTCCATCTGGTACTGAGTCACCGTCTTTTGGAGGGAAGACGGGGAACAGAGCCGAGGATGATACACACACTCTGCTGCCAGCCCCTCTTCTAAACACACACACACACACATACACACACACACACACACACACACACACACACATGGATGTGTGTTTTCCTCCAACCCCAAAGCTTTAACCATGACCTATCATGGAGGGCAAACAGGCTCCAATGGGGGGACAGACCACCTCCGAGTCCGTCCCGTCCTGCAAAGTTCTCTTCTACTTGTTTTTGATTCTGACGAGGCATTTAAGTTAAAGTCTGAAGAGGAGGTCATTACTGTGCATTGTCTTGTATGATAAGAATTACTTTATTTATATAGTGCCTTTCAAAAACAATATTATAAAGTGATTGAATGTGATAAAAAAATAATTAAGATCAAGATCAAAATCATTGAAATGGAGAAAATACATAGTACAAAGTAATCAGAATTAAGTGCTCAAAGCTCCAGACTCACTACATCCTGGTGAGTTTGGTCCAAACACTGAAGACATGACACCACGTGTGTTTATGAGCAGTTCTGTGTGTAAAAATGGGATTCAACACAAACCAAAAACAACATTTGAGTACAGGAGGGAACAGCTGAGAATGAACAGGACACACTAAAGGAATATGAACATGACTCATCTACTTGTGTATTTTTGCATCAATAAATACCATATTTGTTTGTTATACTAGGCTTTATTAGTATGAATCCAATATTTGGTGCTATGGATACAACTAATAGGGATCCAAATAAACAAAAGCGTGGTTTGTATATATAAATTCATTCAGTATCAAATTCAGGTTGAATTTCAAATTTGCTTTATCTAATGAATTAAAATGTTATATTTTCTTTGAGGCCATAGACTATTGTGTACTCGATGTGATATCAGTCGAGGAGATTTATTTTGCTCTGACAACCCCATCATGTCATCTTTGCCCCGACCAATCAGGAGCGAGTGATGTCTCCATTCTGTCCAAGCAGTTTTTAACTGAAACTGCTACAATTCAGTAACCAAGCTGTCAGTATGAACAGCATCATAAACTGTAACGCCATATGACAGCAGGCAGACATTACTCCACGATATCTTGACATAACAAATTCTTTGTGAATATGCTCAGAAAATGGTGGCAATGCAAAGAGGGGTGAGATTATGTAATAGAGAAGAAGAACAAAAACAAGTTAATAGAAAAGGCCTATACAAGTCCTGGTATGCATGTGTACATGCACTATATGAACACACATACTTAAAGATACCTGAATACAGAGAACCGGGAACAGCAGGCAAGGTCACAGGAAACAAAACAAACAGAAATGAAACAACGAAAGACAAAAGGGAGCACAGAGAGCACAGAGACCACGCACACACAGACACACACACACACACACACACACCACCCTCCTGACACACGCACTCATTATGTTGACAGCAACAACAACAACGAGACTAATCATTAGGAAGCGGCAGTACGATGAAGGTGTCATAGCAGAGGTTTATTATGGGGGTGAACTGCTGCTGAGTTCGAGCTGCTCTGCCCTTTTTTTACATTATCCTGCGAGTGGTGACACAACGCGCTGCTCGATTAAGGATATAAATAGCAATGAGGGCAGACAAAAAGCAATAAAAAACACCTAAACTAAACCACTGGGAGAAATGTAATGACTTCTACGCTCTCCAGGACAGAGAGAGTGAAGTTTCACCTCAATAACACAAAGGTAAGAGGCCTGTTGAGGGGCACGCTGCAGGTGTGTGATATCCTGCTTGAGAAATGCAGCAACTGATTGGCCCGTATTAAGGAAACAAGAAAACAACGAAGCAGAGAGGAAACATCACTGTAGTTGGGAAGATATTATTATTTTTAAATTGTTGCCTTCAAAATGAAATCTGTGCTGTTCTGTTACCAGTTGTCTTGTGAATATTATTAATGCTGTCAACTGCCTTATGGTTAGATGATGCATGTGGCAATTTAGGCAGTGGTGGAAGTACGCAGATCTTTTACTTGAGTAAAAGTAGCAACACCACAGTGTAACAAGTACTCTGTTACAAGCAAGTGCAATCTAACTTTAGTCAAAGTAAATAGACAAAAAAATATTAGCATACTTAAAGTATCAGAACTTAAAATACTTATTATGCAGAATGGCTCTTTTTTGGAATCATGTTTTTCATATTATTGGACTTTAATCATTGATTATTAGATTAATATCACTTTAATGAGGCTGCACGGTGGTGGAGTGGCTAGCACTGTCCTCACAGCAAGAGGGTTTACATGTTCTCCTTGTGGCAGCGTGGGTTCCCCACCGGGTTCTCCGGCTTCCTCCCATAGTCCAAAGCCTTGTGATAAACTGGCGACCTCTCCAGGGTGAACCCTGCCTTCGCCCAATGTCAGCTAACCCTAAATAAGTGGTTTGGATAATGGAATGGAAGGGAATGAATTTAATGATTTTAAGAAAAGTCAGGGGGACCATGAATGTCTGAAGGCTTCTTCAATCCATCCAATAGTTATTAAGAGATTTCAATCTGGACCAAAATGGTGGACCGACTGTCCAACACCTCGAGAACCTCTCTGCTTAACTCAACATCGAATCCAGATTGCAAATGCTACAGGCTCACCACGTCAAATACAAAGGGAAAGCAAATCTAATATTTACTTTCACCTGTCATAATGGACCCAATGAGTGACTGTAGCGATCAATACGCAGAGCATGAGCACTTGGTGTTGAGCGCCTCATGTCCTCTGCAGACCATCACCTCTCTCATCCATATGCATCAGGCCTCGCTCACCCATCGTACCGCCACCTCAGCCCGAGCTTCCCACAGATCAAAAGGCCAGGTGATGTGTGATATGGAAATAACCAAAGTGATTGGCCACAGGCCCTCGTGCTCAAAGGCAGCACAAACATCTAAGGACATCAGCATGAATAGTGATAGCTCCGTGATAATAGCTCAAAGGACTCTGGCTGATTGGTAGCTGCTGTATCAAAGTGACATCCTCGCTTTCATCAAACCATCTGTAACTGATTACATGTGGACGTAAAATCATCGCAAATGATGCAATAGTTTGCAACTTATTTAACAGCAGTTTTCCAAGTTGACCGTGAAAACCGCGACAATTTACTGGCAAAATTTGAATGGCTTTTTGTTTTTGCTGTAAAAAGTTTTTTAAGACACTTGATGAGCTTTTCACTGGCTAAAAACTATGCACACACATATCTTGTGATGTAAACAAGAAACAGTTACCATCACACTGCACAGATTGATCCCACATCCATTCCTGAGGCTGCAAATTCAAACAAACATGTTAAGCCCAACAAAACATTCGGTCAGTTTTGTTGTGGGGTGCAATAAACATTGCAGACTCTGGGAGCTGATAGTGTAGCTTTGTTTGGTTCCTAATATACAAACAGTGAATTAATTTCAGTAGTGCAAAGTGTTTTAAGTAAGAGATACAGAAATGAATGAATTGGCAGAAAGTTAATCAGGAGCAAATTTGATTAATCCCAAAGTCAATTCATGACTCTCTGGTTCCAGGGTCTTAAATGGGAGGATTTGCTGCTTTTCTCTGTTTTGTATTTTTTAACAATATGAACGAATGATGCAAATAATAATTTGTTACCGCCCTTTCATAATTAATTAGAAAACTATTACTTTTGAGAAAGCACCAGCCCGGGCATTATGGATGATCATCTGAACATGGAACACTTTTGAGTTCAACTAAAGTACTTTCCTCTATAGCTTAGCCTTAGAGGATATGAGAATCCAATCATGCACACACACACACACACACACACACACATATATATATATATATATATATATATATATATATATATATATATATATATATATATATATATATATATATATATATATATATATCCTCTGACTAACAAGGCAGGGATATCAAAGAGACCAAAAGCTGATGATGAGCTCTGAGTTCCTCTTAATTGGATGCGGCTCAGGCTGTTTCTGTTGCAGCAGAGTGAATAGCCCTGGGAGACAAGAGCTGACCACCACTACACACACGCGCACGCACGCACGCACACACACACGCACGCACACACACGCACACGCACGCACACGCACACACACACACACACACTCCCTTTTCTCAAACTGACAATGTTATGTAGTTCTAGCTCTTCGGTAAGGTGGTGCATCGTATGTCAACATACTGTCACTTTAAACATGTGAAACTGTATGTTTTCCAAGTCAGCACCCCATCTTCTCAAGATATAAACATTGATCCTACAGATGATGACACAGATATATTTGACAAATAAGGCAACACGCTTCAAGGAATAGTACAACATTTTGGGAAATACACACTTTGTTTGTTGTCTCAAGTGAAATGGACCCAGATTAGAGTTCATTTAGCTCAACGTGGACAGGAAGAAACAGCTCGTCTGGTTCTGTCCAAAGGTCACAAAATCTGCCAACACGCACTTCAGAAACTCATTTATTAAGACGTTACAGCTTTTTTGTTGCAAATAAAAAGTTTAAAGTTATTATTAACAAGACACAACATTCTTACGTCTGTTCCTTAAATATGAAGCTTGGACTTCCTAACTGAGACTATTTCTGAAGGTCACTGCTCCAGGCCGAGGAATATTCCCACAAATAAACCCTTGTAAGACGGTATCTTGATATTTTTATGAGATAAGATGTGTTCATTATAGCTTTGAAATGCTGGCTAGCAGCTTTTGTTGTCTTTGGACAGAGGCAGGCTAGCTGAGCTAACCAGCTGCTGACTGTAGCTTCATATTTGCCGGGAAAGGTCTAACTCTCTAAACATCAAACTACCCCTTGAAGGTGTTCTTACACCGGTCAGTGGTGGTAGGAAACAACGTATAGGATGCTTATAAAGCAGCGGAACAGAGACACTTGTGAGTGAGACCGCACTTATACGTGTCGATGGAACACGTGATAAGCTGACATCCAAAAATCATCAAGGATCAAACAGCCTCCAGTCCATCACAGCTCCGACATGCTCACATGTGAGAGCTTAATAAGTTGAGGCAGAACCGCCGGCTGCAGAAACAGCTACATTTAGGGTGGGGACATTTTTTGTGGACCAACCGACTGACAAAGCACGCTACAAATAATAAAACACGCATTCCCGTGTTCAAAATGCTGGGGCTGTAAACCTAACTAATTCTGCTCCGATCCACTGCTTTCATGTAACCGAGTGGCTCGGCAGCCCAGTGAGGGCGTCCTGGACTTGTTTGATGACAGATGGCTGTTCTGCCACAGCACATTGTGTTGTAGAGCAAGTTACCAAATCCATCAGGGCGCACAACAGGCCTTTCAATAATGAATAAGCCCACGGCTGAGAAGCTAATGACTGAGAAAGGCAGCTTACAGGCCGCAATCCAGAAAAAGTGCAGGATTTTATTAAAACTCGGCGAGTTTAACGAGTAGAGCGGTTTTGTTTTCCCCGTGGTGCCTTCTGTTGTGGTTTGCAGCAGCTGCTTTGACACATTTAAAACACAGCAAGTCACAAAGCAGGATTAGCAATTAAGCCAGAAAATGTCCAACGTGATATCCTGAAATCAACAGGCATTAGTTTTAATCCTTTCCCGACAATTCAAGTTTAGTTTTACAGATTCTGCTTGGTTTCTTGCTCTAATCCTGTGTATGGCGCCCCAGGTTTGACACAGAATGTGAAAAAGAAAGGAGAAGGCAGCGGAGGGAGAGCACATCAACGGCCTTTCTTCACCAAGGCCCCAAACCAGGACTTTACTCTCCTCAAGACTGAATTCTCCTCCTTCCTTCACTGCCATCTCTTTGGTTGAGATGGCATCATCTGTAGGATCGTCCTTCCTCACTGGACCATCTGTGTTGTGACGCATGCAGAGGCAACCAGCACAGCGCTCTGCCAATCAGGTCATTTACCAAATCTCACTTGACTGCTGCTCCAGTTTCCATGGAGAAGAAACAAACCAGCAGGAGGACAGCGAGGTGAAATCAATGATTCTCCTCCAGCCCATGGCTTTGGGCCGCTTCCAGACCTGAAATTTGACGCATTAGAGGAATAAAGCTGGCGGAGTAGTTGTTGTCTCAGGATTTTACAGCAGAAGGGAATAGTAGGCAAGGTGGTAAGAGAGAGATGTTTATTTTTCCCACTCTTACCATAAAACAATAAGAACATTGTGGACATGCCTCAGCTCAGGCTGTGTGACAACATCGTCCTTTGAACAGAGTGCAGTGAAGTGAAGCAGCTGCAGACACGAAACCAGGACATGCAAGGAGGCAGTGATGAGGCCCCTGCTGATGCTCCACTAAATGGCTTCAACACAACGCCTGCACAGCACCAGCAGGCTCACCTGTGCACGCCTTCCATCCACTCTACGCATATCCACATGTAAACACGAGGGGGGGTATGGCTGCCACCTGTTGGCGATGGTGCTAAAGTTCAGCAGTCACCTTGCCGTTTCCCTTCGTGATGCTGCAGCAGACTCGCTGCTGGCGGATGCTCAGCTTCACCCCAGCATGACTCATACCTATTGAGCCTAATGCTACCAAGGCTGAGCCACAGTCCATCTGTTGTAAGACTCAAAGGAATGACGAACAGGTTTATGTGGAGATCAAAACAGCAGTCAAATCTACATTTTGCAGACTTCCATCCAAAGAAAGGGTTTATTAAAAGATTTTGTAAAGCAAATCTAAACACGATGAAGGCTGCGAGGAGCAGTTGATAGCTAAGAAAAGAAGAAGCTTGTAAGTGGATCTTTGATGCTCGAATCTATTTTGATTTGTTTTGCATTAGGCTGATGATGAGCTGATATTCAACTGATGATATCATACAGAGTGGTTTTAAGAGTCAGAATTGCTGAAGCGCTTTAACCACACGGACATAATAACTTGTGAGATGTCGTGGAACAGAAAAGCACTTATTCACGACTGTCCAGATGCTCCAATTAATGAATGCAGTGTGGAGACGGCTCCTTTGGCCTCATCCCACATGTTAACGGATTCACCCATCATTTTTTTATCAATCATTATCAATCATTGAAAATATGAGAGGTTACATGAGGGTTACATTCACCATTACCTCAGGATTTACTGTAACTTTGCACTTCTTTGGTTTGCACAGATGTGAAAACAAAACTTGGTAACATTAAACAGCTCACACGGTATATACTAACACACACACACACACAATTATCTGTGTTTTACTCGCATCTCACTGCTGCTGCTCTTCCCTCCTGTTGCCACAGCAACGCAGCACTCGTCTCCGTGTCTCAGTGACAGCACATTATAGCTTTATAAAAAACATCCGAGAACAGCAGAGCAAGAACGCACTCACACATGCCATCATCTACTGTGCATGCAAATCAAAACACACATAGGGTGATGCAGGTTTATCTCTCTCTCTCTCTCTCACACACCATCCAAGTTGAACCCCTTGAGATGATGATAATGAATAAAGAATGATAATGACTCCCAGTGACTCTAAAAAGACAAAAAAAGAAACACAAATTCCTTTCAGAATACAAATAATGGCCAAATGCAGCTCTTTATTCTTTGCTCTATAAAGCAATTAACGCATGGAACAACCCTTCCATCTGCTCCTTCACAGACTACTACTCCAAGCTCATTCAGTAGCTGTCCTCTCAAGCGAAAACCAAACTAAAGTAGGAGATCTCTCTCTGTCACTCACTCACTCTCTTTAACATACACTCACACACGGTATTAATCCTGTGTCGATGCCATTCAACTGAAACGTGTCCATACCTCACAGTTGCGTCCGGTGAAGCCCTGGCTGCACGTACAAGTGTACTCCCAGGTGTCCTCTGGCCTGCCAGCGGATGGCAGGGCCAGGCAGAACCCCCCATTGAGGCAGGGTCTTCCCTCGCAGGGGTCCGGACGAGGTGTGGCCTGGGTCGGGGTGGGCTCGGCTGGGGCCGGGGTGTCCGGGGCCAGCTGGAAGGCAGAGGGGACGGCCCCGATGCTGCTGCTGCTGCTGCTGCTCAGGAGCAGGAGGAGGAGAAGCAGGGGGGGCGTGAAGCTCCGTACGAACTGTGCGGGACGGCAGCAGGGGGCCGCTGGCACACTGCACACACTCATCCTCATACTCTGGTTTCTTTCCTTCTTCTTGTGCTTGTTGCCTCCTCTTTACTCAGAGCCGAGAGAGAGGAGGAGGAGGAGACTGGTATAGGATGTGGAGCCTCAGCTGTGCGCAGGCAGGATGACTGAGAGCAGACTGACGGTGTGGAGGCTGAGGGAGAGAAAGTGGAAGCAAAAGGAGAAGGGGAGGGCTCTATTTTGTCTCCGAGTCACAGTGACGAAGATAGCTGACGACACTACACCCCCCCCCCCCCCCACACACACACACACACACTCACACTCCTTCCTGGTTTCTGTGTGAGAGTAGCAGGGGAGCTCTGCACTCTCCTCATTTTCAGTCTTATCATCTGTAACCTCTCCTTGGAGTCGGGCTTTCAAGGTGGGAGGGAGGAGGCTAGTTGAGGAAGACAGAGGAGGAGGAGGAGGAGTTGGTGGTGGTGTTGGTGTTAGTGGAGAAAATCAACATCAGCTTTGCCATAAGATTAGCTTCTTTTCATCAATAACAGGTGGTATTACCACAAGGGAGATGATGCACTCCAAGTCTGATAATAGCAGAATGATGCTCACGGTTGTTCAAAACCAAAATGTCCCAAATCATTCATAAAACAATTCCCATAAAAGCAGAGTGCGTATGGACGTTGCAGTCCTTAAGGTCAGAGATCATCAGCATTCATTCACCAAGGTATTATCACGTGATGACCGAGGTGGGGAGAGAACATCTTGGAAAGTTGAAAGTAGCATATTTATGTATATGTTTTCATATATATATATATTTTCAGGGATCAGCTGACTTTATGGCCGTAAATTCAGGACAAAGACGTCGTTGTGATTCTGTTTTGGGGTGGATTTTTATTATTATTGCATAACAGGGCTTTTTAAAGGACACTGAACTTAAACATTTTTAGGAACAGTCATCGGAAGCGTAGTCGTCCCGTAACTACAAGGTAGCCGGTTCAATCCCCGCTCTCCCCATAGTTGCATGTCAAAGTGTCCTTGAGCAAGACACTGAACCCCAAGTTGCTCCCCGGGCGCTTCACTGCAGTTTACTGCTCCTTCATTACTAAGGATGGATCAAATGCAGAGAACAATTTCCCCACGAGGATCAAAAAAAGTGTACAGTTGTTTATTAAATTTCTATTTCTTAGTTTGAGACAAGTGGCATGAATTGAGCTATCTGGATTTAGAACAGAAACCCAAACTCGGGTTGTGGAGACCAACAGAGTTGCATTATGTGAGGTACAGAAAGGGATTCGGAGGTTTTTAAACTGTATTTAAAGTGTAGGTCTTTTTAGAAACAATGGAAGACACCCACTTGATTTCATTAACTCGAGACTAACGACAGCTGGTTTACATTTTCAATCAACTGGAATATTTTGCTCAAAACAAGGACTGTGGATTCTGTCGCTCATCTCTTCTACAAACATGTTAAGAAAAGCATCTCTTGATTACAGCAATTAAAACCTATTTTAATGTACACATTAGCATCACACTATTGAAACACTGAGCCTAACTTTGAACAAGGGACTTGACATCTGGATATTTGTTCTCAAAAGTCCCGACTTTTGTTTCATCCATTCATGATCAATATAAAGGCCTGGTGGTTGTTAATGAGATGTCGGCCTTACCCTCTGGCATCAACTTTCTCTATTTCGATAACGTGTCCTCCCAAGGTGCAATAAATCGGTCCCCTTACACCACTGCAGCCAGCTCATTGAACTGCAGCAGTCTGATGTGGGTCGAGCTCATCGCTTCACAGAATGTGGACCGTTCACACACTTAAGTTGAGGAAAAGAAGAATTATGTCAGTCTTAGAATTTCAATTTGGCTCTTCACAAGTTTTCAATAAAGTTGAATATTCTATTGAAATTTGATGCATCACTTTGTAGTTAACTGGTATTTCAACACCAACACACACGGTATGTCATTTTAAATCCAAGGCTAAGCTTTCTGTTGTTTCAGCGTTACAGTAACTGGAGTATAAAACCCTGAGACCTAAAGAGCAACATTCCAGGGGAGTCGAATAAATCACCTTCGTCACCTTCGCCATGGCCACTTGAGGACCAGAGTGCATTAAGATTTGCCTGAATCAACTGATTAATGATCAGCTTCAGAAGGACCCATTGAAAACTGTCCCCTATCTAAAAATGCTTAATCACCAGAGAAGAAGTCATAAAAAGCAACACGGTGCCACGATGGAGGGATAAATAAATGAACAAAGATGAGTCAAACAGTTACTTTATTTATGTTCAGGTAAAAACATGAACCTGATGCAGTAAATTATTGCAGATCTTAGAAACCAGCACATGAACGATTGGGCCAGGAGAACATACAGTGGCGCCCTCCCCTGGCCACAGACTGCAGGTGCACACCACGGTTTGTTCCAAGCCAGCAGTGCAAAGAAAATAATAATTATCAACTACAGCAAGAAATAAAGACAATATAGAAAATAAAAAAAAATAAAAAGGTAAAGCAGACATTCCCACCTTTAAACAGGGTGTGAAACTGCATATAAACTTTATTCCATAAATGAACTTGAAATGCTATCTGGCCATGAAACGATAAAATGAGACCAGCCAATTTTTTTTGCCCAGCTACATTATGTGTTGAGGGTTGCTCAGAGCTCGGTCTACCAAGATAACCCTACACATCAGGTAGGGCCCAACAGAAAGACACTAACTCTATCAAAATAAGAGCAAAACAAAATGTCAACACATTGGTTACAACTCTTTATTTGAGCTGAAGCTCTCTAGAATAAAGGAGGCCAGAACACAATCTCAACATGGGTAGAGGGGAGGGAAAAAAATAAAATATACGCTCATCACTACCCGCATTCAACCAACTGCAACTCTCTCGTTTTCCACAACTTGAAGCAAAGACACACAGGGGTGGGGGTGGGTGGGGGGGGGGCAAAGCAGAACCAAAATGCAACACACAAACTGGGGTCAATATAATACAGAACAAAATGCGAACAGACGAACTGAGGGGAAGAGACATGAGAACAAAGAGCTATTCTATCAAATGTGTAGAATGAGCAAAGTCTGCAAATTTGTCTGTACAAATGATCTTTGGAGCTAAAGTAAACCTAGCTTGCTCGATGGATCTCCCACCCCCCCCCCCCCACCCCCGCTCCCTGACACCTAGTGATGTTGTCCACCACTCTGGAGAGGAGACATCCCTTTTTTTAAATATCACATAGCAATGCAATTTAAAATGTCACCCAGATGTTTTCATCTTTTTTTTTAACATTACTCAACTACTGATATAAGTTTTACTCTCTCTCTTTTTTTATATTTTAAGTTCGGTGAGTCACGGAACACTTTTCCATTTGTTGTTTTATTTTTTTTATTTTTTTTGAGAGACCGGGGCAGCAAATATATATTTAAAGTCTTAATTTTTCTGCAAGCTGCTTTCTCTAACAAGAAGGCTGTACATGTAGCCTTGATGTATGTGGTTACAAAAAACTAAGAAGGAAGTCGTGATTTCATCAGTCGCTGTAAAAGGCATTTGAACGTGTGATGGGGAGAGATCAGGAAAGGTGGAAAGACTGCTGACCCTCGCGGGCTGCAATCAACAGTTTCTCTCGCATTATCTCGATGCTGGAGTAGTCAGGCAGCTTCAGGTAGTTGACACAGGTCATGACTGAGGGGAGGAAGTCATCCGGGTTCTCTGTTGACTCGAACGTCTTCCTCACAATTGTCAGAGGGGGATTCAGGCTCCGGAAACCTGAGACACAAGCGTCAGGTAAGAGAGACATGGCTTCACCTTATACAGTCATATAAACTCGTAACATATATTTTTGTTTTAGCCAATGCTAGATTATTGTAATTTAGAGGTCTCATTACCCGTAGACAGCCGTTTAGAGCTCTGACCTGCTTTGTAAAGTACAGCGATATGATGGTATAATATGGTTTTACAGCAATATAAAATAGATATTAGAGGGAATTATGACCTGTAACTTCCCAACACTAGCTCTAAGCAGCTTATAATACATAACTTGGAAATTACTGATTTAATTTAATATTTACTTTCATTAAAACATTTTTCGAGGGCATTAGTAGTACTGATTATTTGAATTGAGTGCTTTCATGCAAATAAACCCTATATGAGAATAACAAAGTAACAGGATAATGTGGAGACCTTTTTTTGTGTTTAACTGATGGTTTTAGTACATTTTCCATTTCCAACCAGTGAGATTTGGGCTCAGATCAGGCAAGTAAAACATCTCAGCTACTTGCCAAAAGGCTGAATAAGCTTAATACCAAGCCCCGAGTTGTGCTTGTGAGGGGACTCACCACCAACGGGCAGTCTGGGGCTTCCTGTGACAAACTGCAGGAAGAGTCTCTGCTGCTCGGCCTCAAAGCTGCTCAGCACCTCAAACAGGAACCGCACGGCACGGCTGCAAAAACATGGGAGGATGGACACAAACATTTGTCTTGACTAAAGTTTACTGATATAGACAAGAGTGAGTTATGTAGAGAGTCTGCACCCGTATTTAATGATGCTATTATCGATAAAGGTTACGTCTCACCTGTCATGTGTGTAGCCGTGGTCCGGTCGACAGCACTCCATCAACGTCTTGACGTCCCACGTCTCTGATTTACTGCCACACAGCAACTGGTCGAGCTACGGCAGCAAAGACAACGAGCAATTAAAGAGAAAGAAGGGACAATAAACATCAAGAAAAAGACTCAAACTTTGCCGAGACGAGAAATGCAACACTGTTTAAATTTGGATTTCATTTGTATGATTGCAATTATGCATGCTTAAATAAAATGCCCAGCCCCAACTGGCTTACAAGACAGCATCATTCAGAACAAGAGACCAGAAGTAGCAACATAAATAACTAATAATATTAAACAAATAAACCGTGGTGTGTTTTTTTTCCAAGCTGTAGAAACTAAGTTAGCCAATTGTTAAGCATTAAAATTAAATAGCATTACATTCGGTCATTGTCAGTGCACCAAAACATTTCTGGATTTTGAACAGACATTCTTATCTCATCATAATAAAAGGACAATACAGAAGAAAATGCAACTTAGTCTCAACTTTTCCATCCATCCATTTTCAATACCGCTTATCCTCATTAGGGTCGCGGGGGCGCTGGAGCCTATCCCAGCTGACATAGGGCGAAGGCATAGGTAGTCTCAACTTTTAATTCGCAAAATCAAAAATGGTTCCTCATTAACCAAGATAAACATTGTGGTTAAATACAACCAACTTGTGGACCAACCAATATTTCTATTGGATTTTGTGTGATTGTTCAAGAGTTCAAGAATGTAGCTGTAAATGTTGTTATTGACTGAATCACTGTCAATTGCTATAATGGACTGATGAATTAAAAACAGGATATGTGCTTACCTCCTCTGGATAGAAATATTGCAGGTGATGCAATGGGAAGACTGATTCAAACCCTTCTCTAAATGACTCAAATTGTCTGGACACTCCTTCATTTAGAGTCCAGTACACCACCAGCTGGAGGGAAAGAAAAGAAGAAAAAATATGAAGACAGACAAAGAGTATAAATCAGAGTGACCGTTGTAGAAAAAACTATTTCACATACCCTCAGGTACTCCTCCAGGTTGTAGATTGTGACTGGAAAGTCTTTGCCGCCCTTTTTCAGCTCAATGTTGGGGTATCCTGGAAGGGTGAAGTCCAAACTCAGGTCCTCCACTGAGCAGCCGTTCATGTTCAGGCTCTCCAGGGCCTGCTGTAGGGTCTCCCTTGTCTGTTACACACAAACAAACACTGGTTCACAAAGAGTCAGAGGGAAAACTAAGCCCCATGTCATGACTAGATGAGTGGATTTCATTTTGTGCTGCGTAAAAGACTACAATGGAGACGAATGATGGACTTTTAGAAGTAGATGCTTTCATGAAAACACCACCAGGAATCCCCAGGACCACACTCTGGTGCCAATGCACGAAGAACTCGGAGCTGTGCTTCACCTGTGATCGGTCCTGTTCCAACCTCTTCTTCTGGCGAATAATATCCTCCAAGTGCTGGATGGACTTCGCCACAGCGGGGTCAATGTTCACCAGGTCGTGGGAGCTTATGGACACCTCGTGCCGTAGCATCCACTTATAAAATGGCAGCCCCAGGGGCAGGTCCAACTAGGAAAAGGAGCGAATGGAAAGTAGTTCAGAAAGTCAGTTACAATAAAAAAAAAAAATACATGAAAAGCTATGCGATATTTCAAATATTGGTCCTTGACATCCAATACACGTTTCAGCATTTAAAAACATCAACAATGTATCTGACAGTCAGCATAAACCTTGAATATGCCCTATATTTCTTACTGCATTAATTTGCCACTGGCAGAAGAGCAGTCTGTTAAAAAACATAGAATAGAAAATAGAGGTCGTTACCAATCTGAAGTCCATAATGGCTTTGGCCATGAGCTTTCCTAAGAAACGGAACTTCATTTTGATTTTGGCTATGTGTGCTGGCTTGGTTGTCCTTCCGAAGGGAACAGCAAACAGCCCTTTGGAGCTGAACATGTACTTAGTTCCCTCTTGGCTTCCTGTTGGGGCAGAGACACAAGTATGGTCAGAGTAAAATCACTATATATTCACTTTCATAAAAGCATTTCAATCTACAGTTAGTGAAATCACATTTAGAGTGAAAAATGTCTAATCGTGGGCCCATTAGTGAGGACATTCCTGGAAAGAAATATTACAAACGTCTGACCAATCACATACCATCTCAAACACAAGATCAGTCCGGGACTAAATGTCACTGTGGAAGTGCGTCACGTTGCGAGTGAAGTCAAAGCTAACACGAACATTACAGGCTTTTCGTCATTCTGTCGGTGGGTCTGAAAATTTGTACCTTTAGGATTGGGCAGTGTGACCTCTTCGCCCCTCCACAGGCCGAGATCAGCCCGCTGGAGCTCCTGAGACACCAGAGCGTAGAACTCCAGAGTGGGGCCAAGTCCTGTGCCGACCTGGAGGAAGATAACAAAATTACAATCACTTAAAAAAAAAATATATATATATATATATATATATATATATATATATATTTTTTTTTTTAAACCTATGTTTATTGCGCTTAAGTGAAAGACATCATTCAGTTTTAACATAACATACCTCGTTCTCGTACTGAATCTCCAACATTGCCCTGGAGCTGCCGAGGTCCTGCATCACAGACTCGGCCTGTTTTAGCAGCTCGTCGCGGTTTATCGTCCTCTGCAAACACAAGACGTAAGAAATTAGGATTAAGCTAGAAAAAATGTTTATAGAGCTATACTTAAAAAAAAACAGAGGCACCAAAATGTTAACATTAATAAGAAAAGGTTCCCAACAATAATTTTTTTAAAAACATGGTTACCTTCTTCCTGTCAAGACGTGGTGCAACTCTGCTGTCCTGGGAATCTGATTGGTTGATCTCAGGGTTTGTGTCCAGCAAGCGCTGCATGGCTCTGTCGCGATCAAAGGCAGTTACATAGAATAACATCTGCCGGGTGTCAAAGGGGAAGAAGAACGGACTGTAGGGAGGGAGTGAGAGAGAGAGACTGTATGTGAGAACCCTGTCATTTCAGCCAAAAACCAACTAAAATTAAATTCTGCAGCAAAGATACAATACAGGCGACAACATTCTAATTCCTCCCTTTAGTCTTAAGTATGAAACATTTACCAGGTCTTTCCAAGCTCAATAAGCCAAGTGGGGATGTTCCCCGTCATGATGACCAGTGGGTCTTGGAGCTGACGGTTTGCTTTGGCTGTCAGCTTACTGTTAATGAACTCACTGGTAGGGATGATTTCCTTACACACAGCATTCTGCAAAACAACCAACATTATTATACATCTTCATGTTACTTGCACACACGCATAACAAAACCACCAACAAGTCACTGCCTTCCTCGTGTGACTCTTTAGGAAAGAGACTTACGTCAAACAAGTAGAACCAGTATCTACTGATGGAGTGCAGGACCCTCAGCAGCAGGTTGACCTCCAAAGAGGGGTCATCAAAGGTGATGGTCTCTGGAGGCTCTGAAGTGAGGTATGTCTCTAAGGGATTGACGACACTGGGACACACACCATCTGGAAGTGACGGGAATGAACAGTAGTCATGTGATGAAGCTGACTGCGTAGATTCAGACTTGTAAGAAACAAACGATGAGAAGCTGTGTGATCAAAACTTGCTTCTTCTGGTCACTCCACTGCTCTCTAATTTGTTGCAGTTAACAATAACCATAAACCCTGATAATGTGAATCCTTACTTGAACAATTCAGATACAACCGTTTATACACAGCTACGTAAAGGAGAGAAACAGAGTTTCTGTGTTGCCCAAATCTGCACAGGACCAGCAGCTGTATTTTCTCAGAGGTAGTTAGCAATGTTGAACCTAGTTTAAGAAATCCTTCACTGAGATATTTAAGATCTAACCATGCCACAGCTCGTCCTGCTTCTTGGCGTTGCGAGGGGAGGTTTTGGTGGGAGCAGTCTGGGCTCGACCCCTCTTTCCACCCACAGCGTCTTTAGTGCCATCCTCATCCTCTCTCACAGGCTTATACCTGTCAGGAAAAAAGAATGGAAGTTATGTCGCTGTATGCTTTGACGAGCATGTGACAAGACTCTTGGTATATGAATATTTCAAGGAATAAATGCACAACGGCCATCATTTCCGAGTCCAACTGTTGGCGAGTACATGTGTTAATCACCTACTGTGTAGTTCCCCTGCACTGTAGAGTCTATTTAAAAATACCTGGCAAATAAATCTGCATTGCAGGACACCACTAGTCTAGATGGTGAAAAACTGTTTCCATATTTCTGACCTTTCAAGGACTGGCTAATTACATTCATAAAACAAATCACAGAAAAGCATTGCTCTTTTGTGCATCAGTGAGGGTGAAGAAAGTTGGAAGACGCACAACAGACACATTTAAAAAAGGGAGAAGACATCTGCAAGGAAAAACAAGTATAACTTAAAAACAACATTTTACCATATTGTGTGCGTTTTGGTCCAGATGCCAGCTCGCCCAAGTGGGTTCGCCTCATCATCCGTCGACTCCCTTTCTTCCTCTGCTTGAAGACTGTACTGCCGCACAGCCTGGTATACAGTCATGTTGTAGGGTAACAGGTGGTCACCGATGTAGAATTGTAGTCTGTGACGCACACTCCCAGAGTTCAGGAACTGTGCCGCCTGAGTAACCAATGAAAAACATACATGATTTATTGATAATACTGAAGGGGTTTGCAGGATTTAGCTCTCAATACACAACACAGGATTGAGGGTGTATTTTTGACAAATATGCACTATTTGGCATCGACGGTGTCACATACCAGCGATTCATCGATTTCATCATCTGAACCATCGTCATCGCTGTCTTCATCCTCTTCTCTGATTCGGCCGTAACCTGTACAAACAAGATTTCAAGTCAGCAACGCAGCTAACGAAACACTGAATAACACATTTTAAGAACAGTTCAAAAGGAACACTTTTTGCATTTGAACAAGGTGGAGGAAAAACAGATGCCAAAGGAGAATTCCCAGTTGATGGTCTACATAAAGGGAGGCACATGGTAATCTACTACAGTCCCTCACCTCTGACAACAAGATATCGCTCAATGGCTTGCACCAGGGCCAGGGGGTCTATCTTCACAGGGCCGCCTTTCCACTGTTTGACGTTAGTGCAATCTGGGTGTCTCTGCAGCTGACACTTGAGCTGATGTGTGTTGAAGAACTTCAGTGCCTGAGAGCCCCTGGAAAGATGTATTTAAAAACACTTTAAATACAAATCAAACTATACAATTTCATAACTAATAATATATGTTTTTATTATAAAGTTAATGTGATCAAAAGATTAAAAAAATAAAAGCCACAGACCTGCTGCCATTGCCGTTGCCACTGGGGAAATCATGCACTTTGACAGGGAACTGCTCCATTTGGCTCAGGCAGCTGTTCATTTTGTGCACCATTGCCAGGTATGGGCCATTCTCTGTTGGGTCCAGACGACCAACAGACTCCATCCCATGAACCTTCAAACCAAACAAGAGGACAAAAAGAGATTACAATCAAATTCTGTATATCTGGACTGCAAAAGTCATAAAGTTATTTGACAAAGTGTAGTGCCTTGCACAGTTTCTAGTCTCTCACCGGACAGCTAGCAAACACATGGAGGAACCTCTTGAGCCGCACGTCACGGCTAAGCAAGTCCCTGTCGGTGTTGGAGGTCAGGTAGACCAGGAGCTGCTTCACCAGCCCACTGTGCTGGATCTCAAAAGACGACACATCAGATTCTGATACAATAGTGGAGATCTCCACCAGGCACTCCAAACCACCGTCAACCTGGGAAACAGGAACAAAACACATCAGATAAGTGTGTGTGAGTGCATCATTTTTAGTATCCATATCTCTCTCTCTCTCTGGGTTTCTCTTTCAGGTTCAACAATTTTAACAGGCTACATCTAAAAGAACAATACACATCCTTACGTTATTATCTTATGCTTGCTATGATCTCTGGATGTTTTACCTGCAGGTTGAGCTGCTCGGTGGCTGTGCAAAGTCTCTGGAGTACATTCAGTGCAGGGTTGCTGCCATCCACATTTTCAGAGTTGAAGTAGCGCTCCACAAACTTACTTGCCTGTTCTTTGATCCAGGCTTTTATTTTGTCTCTACAAACCCAAAAAGAATTCAACGATTACATACGGTAAACACATATTACTCCCAGAATCACTGGCACTTAACATTACAAGAAAAAGAGCACACAATTTGGATAACACTGGGGTGAAAACTCATCATCGTACCTGTTATTTGACATCGAGTCCTTGGGAGGTGCCCTTGCCAGGCCACTCACTCCCGCTGTGCGTGAGGGCTCAGAGTTGGAATTGTTGGTCTGGGCACCCAGCTTGCCCCACGTCTTGGGATTAAGACTGGCCAAGAAGGATGATTTTGGTGACTGAGTACTGGTAGGGCTCTTGGCTGTAAAGAACCCAACAAAGGTAGATTAGGAGGGTTATCCATGAGTTTAAAAAAAATATATACATCAATATTCACTAAATACAATTTCAATTCATGACCACTCGCATGTGCTTCAATGAATCCTTGATAAACCTGACCAAGTCAATCTATCACAAATTACTGAACAGCAACTAAATCTGCGTCAGTCCCATAGTTACAAAGTGATTGGTGCATCCCACACTGCTAGTACAGGTGTTCACCGGCTGATACTATCTACAGAGAAGTTCAGTGAAATAAAATATATAAAATATTGCAGATGTTTTAAAAAAAGAAAATACACAAAAAACACATACTGAACAAAATGGTATTCAATATGCCCTTTTCATGTCTCAAAGGGAGTTTATTGGGGATGTTTAAACAACACACATGGACAGGAACCCTTCAACTCACCCTGATTGTCTACTTTATCATCATCTCTTGGGGGAGAGTATTTGGGCCTCCTTGGCCCTCTTTTAGGAAGCCGTTTTCTCTTTAGGACATCACTTAACCGCCTTAATGGAGGAGAAAGTAATTACTACTATGCTCTTGGGGGGAATCAGTATACATTGAGCATATCAGACATGTGTATTTATTAAGCATGCATGCAATTAACCATATTCAATTGAACTTGTGGAGCTAATTGTCAGGCACCAAATTATTTTAAAACAGTTTTTGGGTGATTCAACACACATGAAAATGCAATTTGTGTTAATGAGGATAGTTTCCAGGGTGGCACTAGTACTGTAGCCTGTATTAGAAACACATTTATTTTTAGTCTAAACAGACACACCAAAGCCACACGTGGCCACACACTCACCCCTGTGGGCTGAGGTCCAGTGAGTCGTCCATGCTGTGCTGGAAGCTGGGTGAGCCCAGATCAGGAGTTGCATTATTAGCCGATGTGGTGGATGCAGTGCTGATGGTGGTCGTGCACAAACTAGCAGTACCACTAGGGCAAGCCTTTGGGGGACTAGTGACTAAAAAGCTCTCAGATTCTGACAAGTTCTTCACCTGGTGCATCACACCTGGGAGAGAAAGGAGAGAGACGGAAATTGTCGAAATCCTTCAAAAACCACACAGCAGAAAAATGCACTGTAAAGGAAATGCAAAGGAAAACATTGGCAGCACCGCATTTTACTGCCAAAATAAAATGTTAACAAACTGAGGGACATTTAGCCTAATGGACTGGAATGGAAGCATTAGATGGGGGGGACTTTCTTTTATTTACTGTGGAATGGGATCAGGGTGGCATTAACGTTCGCCACGGGCAAATAATCTCTGTTCGGCAAGGGGAACACCTCATGTAGAAATCCGATCAGGGTAAATAAAAAATAAATGTGATCTTAATAAGGGATGTCCCGATTGATTGGCTGGCAAGAATGATCAGCTGACATTCAGGAATAAATATGTGCTCAGGAGATCGACATTAATGTTGTCTTGTCGCTGATCTCTGATGATGCTACATAGGGAACAAGATGGTAGAAAGTGAGCGAGTTAATGTCATCTGTTCAGTGTTTGCTTTAGGATGGAGTTGTAGCAGCGGAGGCGAGTCTTCAGCATTTTTTAAAAGCATGTTTGCCATGTATCTGTCATGTAGAGGATAGGCATTGAGTTTAAATATGATTATATGCTACCTTCTCTTCTGAAATAGACACTGAAGACATCAGGCAGCTTCTGCATGAGGATCTCAGCCATCTGAAGAGAACCCACTACAATCTTCAGGTCCTGGCTGGACAGCATGGAGGCAATGTGACTGTAGAAATAAAAGTAACATTTTTTATTAAAATTACTTTCAACCTTAAAGATTGTCACCAGTAAATCCCTGCTGTCTCAGAAATACTACACTGTTCTTTAACGTTAACTTCATTTACGACAACCTTTGAGCTGGTGGTTTTAAATCAATGTTAAAAGTAGTCCACCACCCAGTGAACTGATACCTGGACACAGCATGGTTCCTCAGCACATCCTTCAGCAGCTCTGCATCAGCAAAGTAGATGATCCTGAGGATGGCTCTAAGGCACTTGTGTCTGACAGCAGGGCCAGCCGATGAACTGTACACCTCATACAAGACCCCAAACAGAGTTTTGATAAAGCACTTTGCCAGCTCTGGGTCCTCCTTCATCAACTGTGCTCGTGCATCCTCTCGACGAACCTCCTGGTGACTCCCTGGAGATAGACAGTGAACCGGTCAGGTTAATTTCCTCGACCGCACAGCGATTGCCACTCAATGGAGAAGCTGTGCTATACACATGCAGACCGTTGTAAAAAAACACAGCAGCTTGCTGTTGACTACCATCTCTGCTTTAACAAAGAAAAAACAGACCATTTCTCACACAGATAAGTTGATGTTAATGTGGCAAGAATCTGGTGACAAAATCCAACTGACTTGCACGCAGTAATTATAGATTTACCTGATCATAAAATGATAACTAATAACAGTAATTCACAATGAATTCTCTTTTCCAATTTTTTTGCCATGAAACTGGGTCACTGTTGTGCCGATTACAGCTGCCATCCTACTCAGAGCTGTAGGCTAACAAACATTTAAGACATCAGGCCCCGTCATTGAGTGTTTCTGGTTCTTCTTATTTTATGACATAATGCTATGTACCGTCATCTTCATACAAATGTTATTTGAAAAGATCTGCATTACCTGTACCAGGGTTGGCAAGAGGATTGGGTTTCCTCTGGATACCACGTGCTGTTCCTGTGTCTTCATTAATCTGCTGCATAGAGTTAAAGTCAATTGTGTACACACGGCCCAGGGTTGACAAGCTGATCTCATCCTCCCCGTTCTGGTGTGCTGTCTGCAGGGCAAGATAATCACCACCCAACATCAGTTTTCCATACGGGGAAGCCCCAAATATTTGTGTGTTTGAATGTATTGAGAGGATGACGCACTGTTAGTCTGAATGTTGTCAAGTACTGTGATGCAACATTTTAATAGATTAAATCCATTATTCATCCTTCAGATAATTAACTTGTGTGATGAGGTCCAGAATGACTGACCAGAAAATATTATAATATTAAAATACTGATGATTGAGATACATTTCACACTATATATTTATATATCCAGCAATAATGATTTGATATCATTCATTTTCAATAATACAGAATGTGGGTGATGCACTCATACCTCAATAATGCGGCTGTCAATGCGGTTGTAAGGATGCCAAAGTCCACGATCATCCCTCCACTGCCAGATCGCTCCCTCTGTCGTCTGGGCACTGCCCTTCTTCAGCATTACATCAACTGCAAAGATGCCCTCTCTAGGCAGGCAGGGCATCAGCTCACTGGAAGAAGAAGGGTGGTTTGAGAAAAATACAACATTTTGTCTAATTCAGTTTACCTATTAAGGTAAATTAGTTTTTTCTTAAACTGAAAATACAATTATTATTGTAAAATGACTACTGTGGCAAAACAAGTGCATCTGTGGTGGAGGTCTGGGAGAAACAGTTGTAGCACTGTTGTAACCCCAAAGTCAGTGTGGCAGAGTGATTTTATACAGTTTCTGTAAATTGCGAAAGCAAAGTCTTGTCAGAAGTCAATTATTAGAAATGTCTAATTCAGTAAACACCTTTTTTCCCTGCTGCCAGTACAACTTACAGTGGAGTGCCCCCAAATCCCAAAAATGACAATATTTTTGGTTTATTGCATGATCTTAACCCATTCCATACTGAAAAGAAGTCAGGCAAATAGATGT